>NW_010510454.1:28956-47485 GCF_000687285.1 Phaethon lepturus
TCCAACAGGGAACAAGAAGCAAAAATCCTTGACTACCAGACCCAGCAAGAGAAATTACTGCCCCCATTGGCAGCAACCTATGCCTTTCATTTCATCAACGACTACCTGCAGGAGCTATTCAACAGGGGCTACCAAGAGATCCAGAGGAAGAACTTCGACATGCTGCCGGAGGTGAGCTGCAGCAGGATTTGCTCTCACACTGCACTTCTCGTCTCTAAATCTCAAAGTAATTTAGCAAACTGGGCAAGCATTCCTCTCACCACTAGATAACTGGAGAAAGAGGAAGCACTAAAAGATCAAATGGCTTCTCCTAGGTCCACAACCAGTCAGCAATAGCATTTGCTTTACTGCCCCAAATTTTTGGCTTTGGAAACTATTGCAGAGTGAAAAGTCCTTGAAAAGCATGTCCATTTGATAAAAACCTTGTTCCAAGAAGCCGGTGGCGCAAAGCGTTATTTCACAACTTCATCTACAAATGCACATGCAAATACTCGCTTCTGAGCCAAAACCAAAAATGTGACTTTTTAGATAGAACGAAAGTTTTGCAACTGGAAGCCTGAAGTGAAAGCACACTCTGAACAAGGACTGCCAAAGCCACTGCTGGTTGAGAGAAACCCAAAAATGAATAAACTGACCACAGCGTGCCCAGCGTGAGGGTGTGCAGCATCCCAGGCAGAAACTGAAGGTCAGGTTCCAGGAGCTGGGTGCTACACCAGCACCAGCACAGGATCTGACAAGGACTTCATGACCAGAAATTTCACAAAATTAAAAAAGGAAACTTAGTGAGGATTGCTTGAGAACACTTTCACCAGTAACACTCTGCCTTTTTTTTTTTTTTTTTAAAAAAAAACAGCTCCATGCATTTTCTTCAGGCTTTAAAGCCATGGTTACTCAGTACTGCACTTCAGCAGTGGAGATCTGCCTCCGGGCATGCGGGGGACACGGCTACTCCTTGCTGAGTGGACTCCCTTCCTTGTATACGAAAATACTTGCCTCTTGTATTTATGAAGGGGAAAACACCATTTTGCTCCTGCAAACTGCCAGGTAACAATTCAAAGTTGTTCATCTAAAAGCCTGCCCCCTTCTTCACTCAACCTCTACCACTTCTCCAAAACCAGTAAAACCAGCTACTCCTTCCTTACAGCACCTTCTAAAAATACAGCTCAGGACACAAACTATTCATGTCTTCTGTCTAACAGGCATGGAGGTGTGTGGGAATCAGATTCTCTCTTCTATTTTTGGTTTGGGGATGTATGCAGGTGCTGTTCTGCATAACCTCCTTTTCCTCTTCGGCTAGTAGCACAGCAAAAACATTGCTATACAAGTTTTGTGGTTTATTTTTTTGAACAACCAATGTAACGTGGTATTGGTAAAGTGAGGTTGATTAAGAGAAGGCAAAATTGTCAGATACTGAATGCAGTATCTCAAAGCCAAGGACATCAGTTTCCTCCGAGCACACAGACTGGTGATTATCCAGAGTAGATGAAATATAGGAGAAAGAAACCACAGCTGCTTGAACTTTTAACAACATGCTTTTTTACTAGAAGGAGAAAACCAGTACACTTCCCAGGGACAGAGGTGCTACCACATAGCTCTGTGCTTGCATGCACAAACTTCTGCACTCACTACTGCCTCTTCTTGCAAGGTCAAGAGAAATGCTGTAACCTTTTACTTCCAGATTTGGTTAGTCTAGGTCATAGCAGAATGTGCCAAAAAAAAGAAAAAAGGAGTGGGGAATGCTCCTTGGACACACATTTAGCTCCAAGAAAGGGTCTCATGTTTGTTAATGTAACGAAACCACGTGTTGGGGATCGCAGAGACCAAAACCACCATTAAGGCTCTCAGAGCATTAAGACTCAGGCTGCAAAGTTGATAATGTATCTACTCACCATGCTGCTGAGACTGCTAATAGCCACAGCAAGTTTCTTCCTAAAAATTCCTCACTACAGGTTGCTGTAGCATGAAATACGGTAGGCAGGCTACCTCTGAGACCCATCACAGATCAGGTTATCGTGAATAATATGCAAAACAAAAGGTCATTACTTGCTCGAGTCCATTCTGGACCACTGATGGATGGGTCACACCTTGCTGCTCCTCACCCAAGCCCCCTTTACTTTTTGCATGACCATTTGCTGCGTGGGGATCGCAACCATACCCTGCTCTGACTGTTACCCTCTTCCCAGGTTCCTGATTAAGTGCTTCATGGCAGCCAGCGCTGGCCAGCCCGTTCCACCATCTGTCACTTATCTGGCTGCAGTGAAACCTGGGAAGTGTCCAGCCAAGAACAAGTTAGATTTTCTCTGTCCAGATATTTACACTGAGGCCTATCAACACATGGCAGTCAGGTCAGTACAGAGGATGGGGGACGGGGTTTCTCTCTTTGACATCAGAAATGTGTTAAGAGGTCAGCTTCTTCCTTGCTTTAAAGGGAGATAAAATAACATAAGTTACACAAGAACTCACACCATCTGCTCCTGAACAAGAAAATGTCAAACAGCGATGTCAAATGTTCAATATGAAGCTTTCATATTGAGAACATCAGAAGTTTTTAAGCCACATGCTACCCAACAACTATATTCCATAGCGTTGATTCTATACCTAGCTAATGGCACTATTTAAGTAAATCTCAGATCACAACACTGAATTGCCATCCAGCAAAACCTTTAGGCAACTGGACCCTGTGCAATTCTATACAGAAAGTTAAAATTTCACATACCTGTGAAACTGATGTTTGTTTTCATCTAACACCACAGCAAACACAGAGCCTCTCACTCTGTCTGTAGCCTTTCAACTACACATTCAACTACTCAACAAAAATAAGAATGGTATCATGAGTGGTCTCTATTAGTATTATGTGCACGGTTAAGGGCCATATAGACATCACCTCTGAAAACCAGGTAAACATATAGACAACCCTGCTGTCATTCAAATTAGTGTAAAAACAGAGCCATTCTTCCGAAAGCTTTGGTGTCAATGGGAGCAGGATTTGGATCCCTATGTAGAAAAGCAGAAATATAATGTAACTTTAGTCCAATATTACCACTGCTCTATTTTGTTTTGCAAACTCTCCTTACACACACACACACAACCCAATAAAAACTCTTGGCAAGCCCCTTGGTAAACTACCCTGGAAGCTGAGAAGGCAGAAATCCTTCAGTACTGGGGTGGTCTGGGTGCTTCTCCCAGTTTGTACTTAGATTTTGCATAACCTAAGTTTGCTCATACTGAGTGTAGATAGCTTCAAATGTCAGAAATGCCATGCCATTTCATACTCACTCACACACGAGTATGAAATGAGTGCCTGTGGGCTGCTATATTCATATACAACATGCTTTTGCAATTTTCCAGACTCGTAAGCAGCACAGCAGCTAAACTACAGGACCTGGTTCAGTCTGGAGTCAAAAAGCACGACGCATGGAACCAGTGCACAGTGCAGCTGGCGCAGGCGGCAAAGGTTAGCAAAATTTATCTGCTTATTTGATATTTGTCTTTATGATACAATATGCAACAGAAACGGCATGATTAGCTTAAAGTCTTGGCGCTGTTTATTGTTTTCTGTTAGCATCTAAGGGATATCACAAAGACCAGGGCACCACTGCGGTCTGCATGGTGGAAAAACCATAGTAAGAGGCAATTCATGATCTGAAGAATTTGCCATCTGAATAGGCCAGGTTGAAAAAAACTACAGGGAGTAGAAATGAAAGGGAGGAAAAAAAAACCCCAAACAAATCACATGGTTATGCTGCCACTACTAGCAGATTCAGACCTCCCATATCCTGCGACAAGAACCCACCACCTCCCCCTAGTGCTTCTCTTTTTGTAAGAATCCAGTGTCTCTGGCTCCCAGAGGAAAGCCTCCCCAAAGCCACCCTCCTGAAAGCTGGTGGAGTCACAGCAAGGGTGAAACATGCCTAATAGTTCTTACAACTACTGCCCTCACAAGGAAAGATAACTGCAGGGAAAAGAATGAAAAGCAGTGATAAGTGCAATGTTAATTACTACTGAAAGAAAAATCAAATCAAAGTCAAATTAACAGGAAATTCAAAACCAACTCCCAGTTCACATGGATTAGACAGGCAACCAGCATGCCTTCAGCTGAAGTAGGATCAGGGCAGCAGCATTTGTTCCCCAAAACAGGAGTTAGTTAGTACAGAACTAAGCAGAAAAGAAAGCAAGAGGAGAGAAAAGCCTTAAATTTAAATGAAAGCCAAAATCACTGATGTTTCAGTATCTCAAAAAAAAAAAAAATCAAAAAAACAAGCAGCACGCAAACTTTTTTTCATATGCAAGTAAGTGCAATTCGTCTACAGTTATGGTGAAGGTCTTCCTTCCTAAAACAAGGAAAGGAATAGTTTGAAAGATCTGTGGCTTATTTTAGCTTCATTCAATTTTTTAAATTTGACCCTACACATACCTAGCAGTGGTGAATCCCTCTCGGTGATTTCACTGTAGTCAGTCAATTAGATGAAGTCCTTGATGAGTCAAACTCTGTCAGCAACAGCCAAGATCCTTTCAAAACCATCAGAAGTGTTGATCCGTTCATAATGGTCAACAGGGTTACAATCCTTCAAAACAAGAACTCACTGAGTAAGGGAGCAAAGACTTGATCACAGCAGCAGCATTTTTTTGTGGGGACTTGTCTGCTGTGTGTCACCCCCCATTTTTAATTACACAGATTTAGTGGAAGCAGCAAGTATTCACTGCTGTAAGCTTGGAAAAGAACAGGAAAAATGGTGTAATTGCCTCAAAAGTACAGGAGAGCTCCTATAAACAAAGTGACTTTTAAAAATTAATTTCCCAATACTTGTTTAAATGTAAATATATTTTTAGTGAAATGAAACTGAAGCAAAATGTTCCTATTTGAGATTACCTCTGGAAAAAGCTCTGACCAGTGCTTCCTGTACACAAACCTGAACAAGCCAATTCCCATCTGCACCCACCCACCCACCCACCCAGGTGGCTGAGGTCTCTGGACTGAAGAGCAGGGGAGACCACATGTCAGAGGAGGAGCTGGAATCCAGCTCTCTCTGAGAAACAAGGAGGAGAACCTAGACACAGGACTAGTCAGAAATAAACTATTTCTGAAGAACCTAACACATGCAGAAGGCTGGCTGTGGTATTGTGAGTGGCAATTGTGTTGCTAGTCTCTTCGGAAAACGGGATCTGGGCCCCCTAAGTTTCTTCGATACTTCAGGGAAAGGAAGAATCACCCAAAAACCTTGAGTTTCCCCCGTAACTTTAAAGCCTTGATAGCCTGCTGCCTTCTTGGGGCACTTCTGTTATTTACCTCTTACGCCATATCTTCCCTGGAGACTCACCCAGACAACCGGCACGGCATCTACATGATCTGATGTCTGCCAGCTCTTAGCTCAGACACTGGGTATGGCTTTGCTGCAGACTCCGCACAGGTTAATTGCTTGAGTAGACACCCAGCTTCTCAGGCAGGCTCTGCAGTCCACGCTGGCCTCCACGCTGCTTGACCGTGCCAGCAGGAAGAGCTGCAGTGCAGGTGTGCCGTGCTTACACCCACAGCTGGGAGGAGAACTGTACACTGCGTGTGCAAATCCACGCAGATACCAACACCACCAACCACCCGCAGTAATGTCGGCATAACAAGAGTCACCCCCACGAACAGGTGGAGTCAGCCTGCTTCATTTGCTCTGGAGCTCAGATGCTATTTCTGTAAGTCAGCAGTTAGGTACTCTCCTGGTGTCCGACACAGAAATTATCAGTTTACTTAAAACCACAAAAGCAAGAGAGGCAAATTTGGTTGTTCTTCTGAGACAACAGATGTCTTCAGAGCTGAAGCCCTACAGACACTGAGCCCAGCACACCATGAGCCCAAGGTCTTCAACAAAAGAATTCCTGTTGATGTGTAACCAAGATTGACTTGCTAGGGGTCAACACAAGCACATTCCAATGTGTTTCCATCACACAAACCCTTTGGGGTATTCATCAAAAATATTTAGAATAAGTACTACCATGATTTCTGAATCGGTTTTCTAGAGTTTCCAAATAGCAGAGTGTTGAGTGTTTACACCCTCAATTCTCTTCTCTACTGTCACTGTAAGACATGAATGCAAAAGGCCTGGTCAACTAGCAAACAAAGAATACAGACTGGAAAAGTGCCAGGGAAATGAAAAGGGTTTATATTCTTTGCAAGAACATTTGAATCACTTGGCATACTAAAAGTGTTCTGAGGTGCATTCACTGCTGATTGCATTTGTTTTCCAGGCTCACTGCCACTACATCACTGTGAAAAACTTTGCGGAAACTGTGGAAAAACTCGAGACCAAGGCTGGCATCCAGAAGATTATGAAACATCTTTGTGACCTCTTTGCATTACATGGGATGTTCTCGAATGCAGGAGTCTTCCTGCATGACGGATATGTATCTGGAGCTCAAATGGACATGGTCACAGCATCATACCTGGACCTCCTGGCTGTCATTCGGTGAGCTGCTCTAGTATGAGAGGAGATACATAGCTATCCAGTTTGTCCCTGTGATAGATATAAAGTGGTGCTGCTGTACCTATAGCAATATCTCCAAAGTCAATTCACCTCACTCAGTTTTTATTTTCATTGCCTGACAGCACTGGAAATTTATTGAAACATCTACACAGAGCTTGTTTTCACAGCAAAAGAGACCTAAGTGTCCAGCTCCTCTGCAATCTCTAATTTAAAGTTCTGTAACATGAAATCTTAAATTATAAATCAAGAAATCCTGAACACTTTCTACCATTTGCAGCAGAGCAAAAGAAGGAAAATAAAGGTAGTCAGAGCAGCACTGGCAGGGGGGGGGCATCGTAGACTGCAAAATCTGTTTAAGCCACAGCTAATACAGCCCACTCTGTTGCCATGGCTGAGTTGCAACTGGTACCCAAACAATCCTGCCTACAGCTAGTTCAGATGCATCTGCTCGACACTGTTTATCACCAACTATGTGAATTCTGAGATATGCTAAGGTTTTAACTTACCACAACCCTCACAAAGGCTTTTTCACAAAGGGTTCAGCTTTCACTACTCAGTGCTGTTTGTTGAGAACAGATTAATTTATGGTGCGGAGAAGTGAGTTGCTACTGCATGTAAAATTCTACTTAAGCCACCTGGAGAAAAACAAGGATACACCATAACCAAGAGCTGAACAGGACTGAGCCAAACAGCAAGCACTTTCACAACTGACTGCAGAATTCAAGTGGTGATAAGCTTAACAATGTTTTCAAAAGTCTAACATGTTGTTAGGAATTCATTGCAACTTCACTGTGTCAGTCCATGCCTTGTTAACAGGATTCAAGAATGGAGTGGCTATTTACCTGGGTAATTAGAGTCAGTTATTTACAATTAGGAGAAAGGATACAAACACTTCCCGGTCTGTAACAAAACCCAGCCTTTCCCAAACCCCCAAACAACTGGTAGATGCAAACCACTTTGCGCAAAGCACTTTGCAACCCTGTACCTCAGGTGCAGGGCACAGGCAGCACAACTTCCTACACCCAGGACGATGGGAGCATGAGCAAAAAGAAACCATCTCCTGCTTAAGAGAAGGTGCTGTCCTTATATACCTGCCCTTATGCTCTCCTCTGGCTGCCTGCTGTCAGATTGGCCTCTGGAGCAGCTCAGGGTCACTTTGTTCTTACAGACACAAAGAGTAGAAGGCCTTCACACCTCCTGATAAGGTAAGAGAAATACTTAAGAGTAGTTGAAGGTTGGAGATCAGCAAAGCCCTTCACATCAATCTAGCAGCAACCTTATTTCATTTTGTAAGATAAACACATACAGCGTAAGAACAACAAAACAAAATGACAAAGAGCAAAAGCAAGAACTGGCAGAGTCTGCTAAGAAAACATCTGACATGAGATTGAGTCCTAAACTAGTGAATTAAGGACAGGCCCCAGGTGATTAAAAAACCCTGCAAATACCCATTCAACAATACAGACAACTCAGGGTGTTAGTAGAACACACCTCTGAGGAATCAAAACAAGCAGGATTTTCCCCATGGTGAAGGCAAGGAGAAGACTGGCACAGGTATTTTAGACTGAGGAACCTCAACAACTGACTTTCATGTTTACCTTTGATTTACTTTCCTCCCTTACAAAGCAATACCTGCTTCAGTAATATGAATGTTGCTCATCTGCTCCGTAGGAAGGACGCTGTTCCACTAGTGGACGCTTTTGACTTCACAGATAAGAGCTTGAATTCTGCACTTGGCAGTTATGACGGACAGGTTTACCAACGGCTTTATGAGTGGGCTCAGAAGTCACCGACCAACAAGCAGGTATGGATGCTGGACTACAGCCAGGCAACTTCTGCATTAGCCACAGCAGAATTTATTTGTTTTTCTTTTAATAAGAGCAATACAGATAAAAGTAGAGTGGAATAAGAGCCTTTAATTCCTAGTATCTCACTCTGCACAACCTGTGATACTCCAATTTTGCCACCTATAGTCTTAGCTCAGACATTTAACCTAATGATAAATTACAGCACCCAGAGTAATACAGCTTGTATCACGGAGCTGGACTGTCGTGTGCCACCAACATGGTTCTGGCTTTTAAGCTTGTATCACTGAGGTAACATTGTACAAAATAAGCTAACACACAAATCTGTTTACATATTACAGAACAACACTAGATGGCTGCAAGAGCCACTAATTGCAGGGTATTTTCCATTCACTGGTACTTTTACCAGGGCAATACTTATATTTTTTTTAATAATGTTTAACCAGAAAAAGTATAAATGTTAAACAAGGCAATTTCATCCTTCCTGGTCTTTAGCACTTTACTTTCACTTCTTAATTCATCCATGTTGTGAAGTAATGTAAAATTCTGCACGATGCAAATAGCTATTGCTCTGTTTGAAAACTCATTTTGCCTCAAGTGAGGTTTTTACTGTGGTAATCAGCAACCCTTTGAAATTCTACAGCTGAACATAAAATTTGCCTTCAGCAAACATTCAAGTTCAAGCATATTTTTTGAAGTTAAATAGTATGCCATCCCATTCAGGATGAGTATTGTGTACTGGTTATGAAGGACAGGACATACTATAGGGAAAAAGATCTTACACATAGCTAAAGTAGCTAGTTGGTTGTTTAGGTTTTTTTAAATAGATTTCTGTATTTCAGAGATCATTCTTAAGAAAAAAATTACAACCTTTTCCTTCTCCTTAATTACCATCAATTCCTTTCCACATTCTCTCCTGAACAGATGAGCCCAGCCTATGAGAGGTATTTGAAGCCACTTCTTCACAATACACTATCGAAATTATGAAGACCATGATCTAAGTGAAGGCCACATGCTTCCTCTTGTTCTTTGTGCAGCGGTACACTTATGAAGCATCAGTAATGACTAATCAGAATTAATAATCAGTTGCTTACTTGCAGTTGCAACAAGTATGAAACAAGATTCATAGCCAGCATTTAATCAGACAGAAGCCAGACAATGCTGAGTGGTACCCACTGCTGTGAGGAAATCTACTCAGAAATAGTCTAGGGTTTGCTGTTTTCCAACTTGAAGTCTCCTGATAGCATCAAAACTATGCCATTTGGCTTTCTTTTCTTTTTCTAAATCCACTGTATGATGATTAAGAAAAAAAAAAAAAACAAACCACCCCCGCCAGGGTGTTATAATTGTACGGTACCTTCACAAAAAAAAAAAAACCAACCCCAAAACACTTCAATGAAAAACCCAAGGAAAGTAAAATTATGGTCCTTGGTTTCTAGGAACAACTCGTCCTCTTAGATCAAGAAGTATATTAGAAAGTACATCTGTTTGGACAATTAAAATAGCTCTTAACTTGCTCAGCAGTGGAGTATTCCTGGCTAATGAAGATTCAGACAAAGCTGATGCCAACTCCAGTCTGCAGAATTTACTTTCCCATTAACAGAGCCATTCCTACTGTCATCCTATAAATCTTGGGCTCCAATAAACTGTATTATTTGGAATACTGC
This sequence comes from Phaethon lepturus, assembly GCF_000687285.1. Taxonomy (NCBI): domain Eukaryota; kingdom Metazoa; phylum Chordata; class Aves; order Phaethontiformes; family Phaethontidae; genus Phaethon; species Phaethon lepturus. The sequence goes on from NW_010510454.1 coordinate 38,899, forward strand.
TTCTCTAATTATTATACTTTATAATTATGAAAAGGGCAAGCTGATCCAGGCCAGTCATTAATTTGCTAGTAAATGCAGTGTTGCAAAGAACATCTTGTAATTATAATTCAATGCCAGTTAACACAGATACTTCTTACCGTGTGTTGTGGGAAGGAAACAAGCACTTTTCCTGAGCTTCATCAGTTCAGCTTTTCTTTCCCCCCTTATAGGAAGAATAAAGCTCTTGCTGCCTCTTATTACAAAAGTCAAAACCCCTACAATGTATGAAGAGGGGGGGACAAAGTATGACAAATACACCCCTGAGACAGGCCTTCTGCGTGAGATGGGATGGAAAGCTCCCGCCTTCAAGAACCAGCAGCTACCATAGAAACCCAGACCCCTCTTACATCCCCAAAGAGCTGTGGTCCACACAGCGCAGGGAGCAAAGCAGCTGGGGTAAAGAACACTTGTGACAAGAACTTCACAGAAGAACATGAGCCATTCATCAGAACAGCTATCAATCAGCTCTCTTACTCCCAACTGCATTCAAGTTAGAGCATAACCAGAAAGTCTATTAATAACTATGACAAAGTGCCCAAGATAAGTAGAAATGGCTAATCAAAATTGAGTAGCCACAGAACTTGAGTGCCTTGACTTGATCATCATCAGAAATGGCACTCTACAGTTAAAGCTGTATATGTAAAGTCACTAGATAAATCACTGAAAAACCAGGTAACGCTACTTAGCCGCTACAAGTATTTAGGCTCTGTGTTCCCTCCATCCCTCTCCCTTTGGCCAGTATAAATACTTGCCATCCTTCTGTTAGTCATAATGCAGTTTTCAAAACACAAGCTTCTTCTGTAATGAGGACAGCTGAATCAACTGATTAAGTTAAAAAGGAACAAAGTACATCAGTAATGGAGGAGAACGGAGCCCTACCAGAGTAGGGTTTGATTGGGTTTCAGGTTTTTTTAAGTATCAGCATTCTAGAAGACAACAGAAAAATTACAAGACAGTACTCTGTATTTCACATTTTTATTAGCTTCTTGCTGGCAGGCATTACACTTGGGAATAATATTGCACCAGGCATTAAAAATATGAACTCTACCACAGGGACATTTTGCATTTAGAATCCAATATAAATATTTCTAATCATATTTCCATGGCTACAGGTAATATTTGGTTGCTTGATTTATATGCATAGAAAGAAACAGTTGTCATAACTGTAAGAAACTGTACTTATCAAGTACTTTTAAAGGGTGGGATTTGTTTTCCTAGAACATTACAATACTGTTTATTGATTTAGAAACTAAATTAATCTACATGATAGCAGCTTTTCCCCAACTGCATCTTAAATTCTGTTTGTTTCTTGCTCCCAGTGTCTCATAGCATTAGACGGATTAGAAACCATTTAAATGGAGGTAATTTTAGCACTTTAAGTTGCGTCAGAGAATTGTGTTAATGACACAAAATACCCTATTGTACTAATTCTTCGGACTCCCTCTTTCAAACAAAAAGGTGTCTTGACTGAACAGGCACATGCATGTTTTTTTTTTTTCTGAACAGGACAAAAGGACAGGGCTGGTAGAGAAAGAAACTCCTCCAGTCCTTGCTGATAAACAATAAATAGTCATATAAAAAAAAGCCCACATTGTTGCTTTAGTCAAAATCCAGACTCTCTGGGGTTTACTGTCCAATTAAGTTGCTAGTCACTGAAGTGGCTCCTGTGGAGTCAGAATCAGTCATCTGTTTTCCGTGCCAGTCTACAGAAAGTCCAGTTATGCTCCACTGTGTTTTCATTGGCACGCTCGCTCATATGATGAACTCTGGTATTCCTGATCGTGAAGCCTTGCTTTGTGATATACTCCATCAGATGGACTCTGAGCGACACTTCCTGGTGGTAATCACACGGCCCAAAAGTGAAGGAAACCTGGCAGTCCCTGGTGTCCATCATATGCTTATTCCACTTTGTGAAGTGGTTTGAAATGCCTTCCAGTAACGAATGGACTTTTGTCGTGATAGTGAGCTGTGTGATGATTACAGCCACCGGGTTGGAGTACTTGGAAAGCTTCCGGGTGCTGGACAGCTCCACCACCTCCTCAAAGGTATCCACAGGATACAGCGGCTTGGGGTCATTAAGACACTGAATTAGTGGTTCAATCTGATAGAAGTCTGCTTCCTTCCGAAGTAGGTCGAACTCCTTGAAGTCCAGTGGCAAAGTGAGCTCTGAGGTCCTTAAAAAGTTAAGAACATAACGGAAAAGTGGTCCATCTCTGTCAATAAAGTAATTGCCCTGAGAGTCCCTGGCAGTGGGGAAGTCTCCCCTGAACATGGCCCCAAGCATTGAGTCAGGATATCTCGTTAGAGTTGTGAGGGATGTCGTATACATGTGTCCACCCACATTTAGCGTGACTGGATCAGTCATCTAGAAAGAGAGAAATTGCAGAATTTATCAGGCCACCACAAGAAGATTCAATCACCTCACTGACACACATGGCAAATACCGTTTGAAAACTGCAGGCCCTGGAGAGAATCACGCTTCTCCCATGCGAAGCCTTTAAGTGGTGTTTAAACCTGAACAAACCCAAGCCACCTAGCAACAAGGCACAGCTGGCAACTAGACAGGATGATACTTAACATTCAGAACACACATTTCCAGAATGCTTTAGAAATCTTAACAACTGAGCTACTGTCACAGAGGTAAGTTTTGCATTTGGACAACAAGTTTTTTTCCTATTCTACAGATGGGGAAATGAGAACAGAGAGATTTCCTGAAGAACAAGTTAGTCTGAATGAGGCCCATCAAGCGCTCCTTACTTTCACAATCTGTTTCTCGTTCTTAAAAAAAAAAATTATCAGCTGAACAAGTCTTAAGCCTCTCTCTCCCCCTCATAAGAGGGTGACAGTGCAAGTTTAGACACAAGACCAAGAGCTCACAATCAAAATAATCCATGCACTAGTTAAGAGGCATCATTAAAACAAGCAAGCAAAAAAGAACTTTCAGCTTTTAACTCTAAAAAGAAATATTTATTTGCAAATTAGCATGCTGCATAGAAGAAGGGAGCAGAGCACAAACCAGTCTGCATCAGCTTCCAGATACCACATGAGGAAGCAAGAGAGAAAGGAACATAAATCCCATCTGGCCACCAACCCTAACAACCAGGACTGAGGCCAGCCAGAGAGAAGAGACATATGCACGGCAGCAGAATGTTTAGAGAAGGAGAACAGGAGAAAAATAAGATAATTTTTCTAGTTTGAAACAGGGTTTACAAGGAAAACCACTTTTCTTTATAAATAAAATTATGAAGTCCTTAAAATTACATGCAGGAAGCACAAACTACTTTCAGCCTTTTTGTGTTAGGAAAACAGTAGCAATGAGCTTAACGCATCAGTTAAATACTCATTGACTGTACCTAGGAAATATGAATCTGAGCTCTCCCCACAAATAGCACTTGAGGTGCAGCACTCCAGAGAATGTAAGTAAGCTGTTGTAACACGCATAGTTTTTCTTCTCACATGACTGAAGCTCTGGATCTACACAAGACAGATCTGGAAGGATTCTTACCGCAGGATCTTGAAAGCCCAGTTGTACCGCACAGCGCACACTTACACAGGCTCACTCACCATATATCCCCAGTCTCCATTATCCATCTGTTCAATTGCTTGAACCGTGGTATTCCAAGTTTAACAGAAGGCTGCCGAAAGGATACACAATTCACCTCTATTATCTCCCTGCAGGAAAAAGCACACACAAAAACACAAAACAAAGAACAAAACATGGCAGACCATCAGTACCTACAAGAACAACCAAGGGGAATGCTTTCTAATCAACGGCAGGCTCTCTGCCAGGAGAGCATTCAGCTACAAAGCCACATTAGCTGGAGAATCTACAAATGAGCTTTTCCCTCCTTCTCCCTTCACGCTACACACAGGACTGCCACCGGAGCACACGGGTAATCACTTCACCAACTGTCTGACCATCCCAGTTTTGTTAAATAACAAGCAATGTGCCTCTGAGGATAATGTACATTCACAAATGGACTAACTTTCACCTGGGAAACTGTGAGTACTTTGACAGACAGATGTCCTTTTCCCTAATAAAAAAAAGTTTATTTAGCCACCACTGAGGTCATACATGTGATCCGTTAATGTTAGTCAAAATTCCCATGCTCCAGTTTCAAACTGCACAGAAGAATAAATCAAGCATGAATGTCAATGAACAGTAAGAAGAAAAAACACATCTCACTGCAGAATTAATAATTCAGTAGTGGAGAACTGCAATTGATAGCAAGAACATTAACCTACAGACAAAGAGTACGAATGGACTTCACAGATACATACACCCTATTGAAAGAAATCTCTTTAGGGACAAGCCAGAGGACATCAAACATGTTTTCAACAAGGCTCCAACAAAAGCAATTTGAGAAGTAGTTCATGCCGTAACTTCCCAGAAGATGCTGAACTGCTGACTTGCATAACAAGGGGACTCTCTCCACACGAGCGCGGCAAGGGAAATCCACAGTCCGGGTTGTGCAACTCGAGGAGGAGGGGGAAGTGAATGACCCCAGACACCAGTGGAGATTTTCCAAAGGTGGCCTGTCGACCATGTCAAGTGATGGATAGACAGGGAAGCCAGTAAGCCTTTATCCCTACCCAGAGCCTGCCTCTCTGCTAGAATTGCTGAAAATTTAGGTCAGTCTGTTTAAACTAGGGTACAGCTTCTCAGCTTTGTTTATTTTTACATCTTAAAGACCACACAGTTACCAAGACTTCTGCTCCCATCCTCTTTACTAGCAAACTTCAACACACAGTCACCCAGCTAAAAGCAGCACGAAGATTTAGCTGAGCCAGAGCCCTACATTCCAAAACAAATGAAGGTTCACAGTTAATTCCCAACCAAAAAGATTACTTGCCCTTCTCATTCCTAGCAAACAAGGTTGGTCTTATTCACCACAGAATGCAGCAGCACATCCCACCTCTCTGGGCTCTGCTACCCTGCCCAAACCCACAGCCTGGGCACAAGAGCGTCCAGCAGGTCAGGCCTTTGGGTGCCAGCAGCACAAGCACAGCCTCAGCTGCATCTCCGATGTATTAAAGAGTAGAAAAAACAAAATCAGTATATGAAAATTGTGAGGTCAGACAACAGAAGACTAAGGAATACTAAGATACAGAACTAGTCATACCAGGACCCTATTTTTACAAATTAGAGACAGAGCATGCCTCAAGAAAGTACATTAAAGCACACACACACCCCCCGCCCCACCAGCGGATAAACCTGGAATGCCAGCTCTTTTGCCAACCTCTGTAATTATTTTTTTTAACTGCTCACAAATCAAGGATTGAATTCATTCAGGTTTTCCTTATTTGGAATTGTCATTCAAGTACAGTTCATTAGCTTTTATCAATAGCCTAGACCTTTTAAATTCCAGCACTTTTTTTCTTAAGGAAAATGTATTTATAGGTGTTATTCTGGTCATGTACAACACCAGTATAACACGCAGATGCATTACAGCCATATGAGAGAATGGTACAGGTTCCTTATATTCAAGGAAATCATTCACTTGTAAGTGAAATGATGCAGCCGGCCAGAACCTTCACTGGTAATCATGATAGAGGAGATTTGCACTCTTAGTAAAACTAACTGGAACATTCAAAATATTTCAGAGACAGACAGATGTCCATTAAAGTTATTTAAAGTGGTGGACAGAAACTATGTTATTTTGGTCAGCATCTATGTCCACACTACAGATAAATCAAGACTTCTTAGCGGAGGAAAGAAACAGACGGCACCGCCTGTCTATATGAGGGCATGAACTAATCTTTGATCACAGCACTGCTATGTAACATCGGAGTGAATAATTTACAAGAGCAATTAGCTGAAAGAAACCCAGCCCTCAACATATAAGTGGCAACAAGAAGTCTCACTGATCTTTGCGTAAGGATCTGGAATCATTAGGCATGCACAAACCTCCCTGGCAAAGCCAGCGCTGGAGCGAGATGCACAACGCAAAGGGATCCTAAAAATGCCTGAGTATCATCACAACTATGCGCCGCTTCCCTCATCAGTCTGAGAGCTCTGAATTTCTAGACAACTTCACAGGCAAAAATACTGTGTGTATTTTTGTACTCTGTGCGGGTACAACCTGAGATAAGGACTAGCAAACCACATCACAAGGGTGGAGACATACACCCTTCATGATATACACCCTTTCAACAATGCTTTAAATTCCTCATGAGTGAAATACAGTGATGCATCGGTGGGGGTGGGCAGACACTCACTCCATCCATACCCTGGAATGGGCAGCCTCAAGCCAGCTCTTGTCCCCATGTCACAGAGCAACATACCACACCTAGGAACAGCCTCGCTAACGTGGCTACTCATGTCCAGACAGCAGATGACAGACGACATGCAGCCGTGTCCCAAGACAGCATGCCCTTAATAACCGTAAGAAATACTCATTTACGATGAAACTCAGCCAGACAAACTGCTGACTTTAAGCCAAACAGGACGTCATTCTGTGGTGAGAGCAGAAGTGCACCGATTGTGTCAAACCACAGTCCTGCTTTCATCAAGCTGCTTCTGCAAGCGGGAAGATACACAGCATTAACAGGGTCATCACAGCTGCTGCCATAGCCCATCACCAAGCACATTCAAAACTAGAAAGGCACAATGAGAGGCAAGTACCTTTGAAGAAAAGCACTCAAGTCATCATTCTATACTTAATACACCAAATTGGATACCTGCATTTATAAAATGCTCACTCTTACTTCATTATGACTCAGAGGATTACAAAGCTATTTACCAGCAACACTACTGCAACAGGTAGTCCCATTAACTTCAGCCAGGCTTCTCCCAGAACAGAGCTGCTAACATGCAACCATTTCACAAACTGAAATTCAGAGAAAGCAGATGAGAGTCAACTGAACATCTGCATCTGTGAACACACACACATGGGCTCAGGACAGGCCAGGGGATGCCACCAGCACTGCCAAGCATTTGCACTGCTGGGACCACACGCATTGCATTTGGGCAAGGCCACAGGCTACACACTGCACCTGGAAAAAAACCACTGCACTGGTGTCATATGCAATTACTTGAAGGAGGAGCAGAAACACATCTAACAGTTAAAGGTCAAGAGACACGCAGAACCCGATTTGCTCTAAATGTTTTTCATCCAGTTTTTCCAGCAAAAGAATTCAAGGATTTACTTGTGGGAGCAGTCTTTAACGGCCAGTTTGGTATCAACACTACAACACAAGCTGTTTAACCTCCACACAAACTGTTTAACCGCAACAGTTACCTTAGATTTCTAGGTTAATATAGTGTTGACAGGAATTCTATCAATGAAAACTTCAAAGTTAAAAAGAGCAAAGATACATATAAATATACTCGGTATTTCAAGCTACTCACCCACTTAGTGAGATCCCTTCCTCTCACATTTAGATCTCCAAAGATGAAAAAACAAAACACCTGCCATGAGCACAGCTACACTGTACATGGACAACCTTTCTATTCCCCAGCCAGTCGTAACATTTGAAAGGCAAGTTTTTATTGTAAATCATTATCAGTGACTCACCTGAACTGGCAAAAACTAAGCTAGCACCAGTGATGACTGCACTCCACCAAACTGCTCGGCAAGATGATAGTCTGCAGAGCAAATCCGTGAAGATCCAGCACCGTGCTACCCTAACCAACGGAGCGAGGAGGAGGCAAGCTCTTAAAACAACCAGTTATCGAATCTTCTGGCAATTCAGCAGATCAGCTTCACTAAAGAAAGCATCTGTCACCTTCTACATGTCAGGTTTATAATTACTAACACAGGTTATTAAAAATTAACTTACTTCTTGCTTCTCTTTAGTTACTTTTCACTAATACCTAGTCTTCACCTCAGGCAGGAGGGAAAAAAGCTCATGCCAGCCACTCAGCATTTTCAGTCCCTTACGTCTAATTGCTTTACTATAAATTCCGAGTTCCTGAAGTTTCCTTCCCTGCCCTGAGGAGCTCTACGACATCCTTTTTAAGTCCAGGTTCCAAACTTCCATGTTAACTGCTACTTGTTTGAAATGCCCCCATCACAATAGTACTTTGGCCCTTCTCTCCCAAAAGCCAAAGGAAGACACTTGTATGTTGCCTGGTCCTGCTGGCCCTGTGCTGCTGAAGCAACCCAAGGCACCCAGGCTTTCAGCACCCGTGACAATGGTTGGGTTTTGTCCATGTATTTTGCTTCTCTGAAACTAACTGGTTGTTGTCTGTGTGTGTTTCTCTCCAAACAGTTTTGGAGAAAGGCAGGTGTCAGAAACACTGAGCCTCCCTGCACACACTAATGGGGCTCAGCATGAGCACGGACCAACAAGCAACAGCAAGACAGGGGCAGGAATCCTCCCTGCGAGCCCAGGCCAGAGAGAGGCCCAGGCCTGCAGCAGGAGCTGGGAAGTGCTGGTTTCCATCACAGCGGAGCCAGAGAGCTCATGGTGGAAGAACTCTCCCCAGGATCACAATGATTCAGCAAAGATGCTGGAAATGAACCCAGACATTTTGCCTCCCCACCTGCAAGCGACCCTCACCCCAAACCAGTGTCCCAGCTCTGCCTCCTCTCCCGGGTGGGGC
>NW_010510455.1:0-298 GCF_000687285.1 Phaethon lepturus
AATGTAACAGCAGCAGGAAGGCTTTTGCACTAGGCCTCATTATACCACATCCCTTTTACAGTTCCTGGTTCTTCCTCCTCAGAGCAGAGCTGTTTTCCTTCGGCCACGGGTGAGAGGAGGGTTTGTTCGTGCCGTGACCCTGCCAGCAGGTGACCATTTCTCCAGCTACTCCGCAGAGTTTCCCTTCGCAGCCTGGGTGGAAATGGAGGCCAGATCCCCCCTGGGGTTTCTGGATGACGACCGACTTTTTCCAATTCGTTCAGCGCAGCCTTGTCTCGGGAGCAGCGGCGAGGTGCGG
>NW_010510455.1:437-1032 GCF_000687285.1 Phaethon lepturus
GCTGCTACATTCACATAGTTCCTGGCACCAGCCAGCTCAGCAAGCTCCTCCTGAAACCGCTCCAGCCTCTGAAATCATTTCTATTAGGAAACCATTCATGCTCCAACTAGAGCCCTAGCTGACTCTTTAAAGCCCCAGAAAACGCTAAAACACCGACAGTGGTCAGGAGCCTCTGGTGCTGCCTGGCTTGTTTTGGCAGGGCCGAGGGTCCGGGCTGCAGTGAGACCAGAGCCCTGCCTTGTTCTCGGGCAGTAGTTTCCCAGTGCAGCTTTGCACAGAGTTTGACTCCAGCTCTATTTTCTCAGTTGCCTTTAATGCTATCCTTGTCCCTTTCCCTGAAAGAACGAGGGCAGCACGGCTCTATGTACTCACTTTATCGCTGGTGCTGCCGTTACGGGACCTGCCTGCGAAGTGCGGGCGTCAGCACTAAAAAACTGCCAGTTTGTAAAGCTTATGATATTTTCGAGAGATGTGTAAGGTGAACATACATGTTCAGGCTTTGAAGTGCTTCCCCGGCAGCAAGACTGGGACCGTCCCTTGTGGGGACTCAGAGGATCCGGGCAGGACAAGCCTCTTGCTAGCTATGGCTTTTGGG
>NW_010510455.1:1086-8878 GCF_000687285.1 Phaethon lepturus
CCGCGTTCCCTCCGCCCTCCTTCCAAAGCCCGTTTTTAAGTCCCTCTTCGCAGTGGGTACGTTAGCCCAATTGCGCTGTTAACTGCTGAACTGCAGCAGGCTTGTTTCAGTGTTTAAATTGCCTCTTTGCTCGTCTCTCTCCAAGCGATGATTCATTTTGATCGATCAGCCTTGAGCTGGGCGCGAAGGCAGCCCTGGCTGCTTCGTTACTGGCACTGCTAGGCTTTGGATGAAGCTGACTTTCACCTTTTAAAGCCACTGCCTGTTGCAGCTCCCCTGCCTGTTAGATTTACTCCTTTTGCTGTCAATGGGAAAATCCCCTGGGCCTTTCTGGAGCTTTCCAAAGGTATTTGTACCCAACCAATTTGGAAATCTTGGACTTCTAGGCTTAGGGCTTGCTCAGATATGAGTTGATTGGAAATGAGCGTACTGATTTTGAGAGGGTGGTCTGTCCACTGCCCTAAGTCAGTGACTTAGGTATGTGCAGGTATTTTACTTTGCAAATGGCAAAATCATCCTTTTAAATTCTGGAGTAAATGATATAGATGGAAGATAAAGAACAATGAGAAACAAAGCTGTGGCAGTGTAAGAGAAAAAAAACAGTGGAATTATGTCCTTAGCAAGCAAGGCAGAGACATAAGTGATAGATAATGCTGGGTGACAGTATATCACAGATAAACTTGCATCATTTTCCAGGAATACTGAGAGTTCTGTATATAATATAACTCTCGATCTGGGTAAAACCAGATGCTTTCTGTAGGCCTTTTGTGTCTGTTTCCCCACCTGTAAAGTTGCATAATAGTAATTTCCTCCCAGAAGGGCTGCCAGTGCTGGCTAGAAGCTCCACTGTGTTACAGCATTAAGGAAACGGTGGCTATTATTAATCACTCCTCATATTTTTTCAACTTTCTGCATAAATAAATTTTGTTTGTTTTGGTTTTTAAAACTTGGAATTGATGGCTGGACCAAATTATAGCTGGAAGCTGAGAGGTATAAGAAAAGACGTCCAAAATGCTGCTCAGCTCGCTCCGTATAGGACAGAACTGCTGAGGCTGCATCACTTGCGGCTCTTGAGCCTGGTGCCAGCATACAGAGTTCCCTCCTTACAGCTTTTCCATTTCACGTGCCAAGTATCCAGCTCTTCAGTCTGTTATAAATCTTCCCTAATTCTGTAATTGCTTTGGTAGTGATTATAGGCAGACTCTTGTTGATCCTTCTGTGGTTTTCCTTTATCCACGTTTTCTGTGGGCTCTTTTATTGTTGTTGATTCTTTTTTCCAGTTCCTTACTCCCCTTTTCCAATTCTAGCAGGCCCCATGGCTCCAGTCCAGTCTCTTCCCTCCAAGCAACAGGCAGAGCCCCCTCTGCATCTGGGTCTGCCTTTCCATTAAAAGCTGTCGGGGGAAGGGACACCTTGTGCCTCTTAGACGCTTGAAAATATGGGAAGCAAACATGTAAGTTCATGCATTTCAGAATATGCATTGACTAACACTTGCAGGACTGGGAGTTGCATTCAGGGATGGATTTAGAAATCAGGGCAGGCAGACAGTTAAGCATAGCTTTAAGCATGATCGCACTGTTCCCTAAGTACCCATGGATGTCTCTACAGATAAGCAGTTAAAACAGCAGCAGAACAATCGTGCCTGGCTGTTTGCTTGGCACGTGCTCAAGTCTGCAGCCAGATCGGTTGCTACTGCTGAGGAGGGGTTGGAATAGATGGTGTGCAGTCCCTCTCCTCTGCAGCAGTTGAGTCGCACACTTTTTGTGCCTCCCTGCATCAGCAGGACCAGTAAGCCTGGCTTTTTGGAGCTCCGACACTCTGCCTCCGTTCTACTGTTCCTCCGTCACGAAGGATGTATGTTCACTTCTCTAAATTGTGCTTATGAAAATGTACCCGATAACCCGGCTTGACCAAGGGCAGGCACTGGGGTAAGCCCCTGCCCTGGGTTACATGTGATGCTTATGAAGTGATATTCTCACTTGGTGGCAAGTGAGATCCTGATCTGTTCTGTACCACTTTGGAAGGACTTGACTGACGCAAAGCTATGGTTGTTGCTTCATTCCTGTAGTTTCAACTAAAGCTCAGACCATAAAAGCAGGGTTGTATATTTGTGAAAAATGGATTAAGCTTTGAGGGGTTTGAGAGTTTGACTTTGACCTGTTTTTGTTTTTCAAACTTCCAGCTAGTTTAGAAGTGCTCAGCTGGCATTTCTGAAAGCGGTCCAGGGATTTTACAGCGATTCTTAAGGCGGGGGGATTCATGCGGGTCAGCTCATGAAGCACCTTGAATAGTTTTAATTTCAGAGACTGGAGCTATTCAAAATGGAAAACACGACCTTTCATTCAGATTTCCCTTACATTCAGGGATTTTCCTTCTATTGAATAGGCATTGACTTTTATTGTCTGTTAATGCACTCTTCAGCTTTAATTTCAGGTTGAAGTATTCCCTTCCCTAACCATGGGAAAGACTGTTCTACAAAATGGCCATCTGATGTACCTTGTGGTTGAGCAGATGATATCTTGCCTGGTAATGAAATTCAGCCTTGAGTAATTGGACATTCTTCCTGGTTCCTCATAATTAAGGCAAGAGAAAAGAACAAAACCTGCTGATTTGATATGAGTAATTGCTTCATTAAGTTAATTTGCTTCCTCGCCATAACCATCAGCCCAAAGAAGAGAACAGCGTGACCATCAGACCATATATGATGATACTGTAATGCTGTGGGTCTTTGGTGCTTCATTGTCAGATGAAATCACAGGGAAAGGAGTTAGGAAACACACTGCTAAATTATTTACTTCTTAACCATATGCACTTAAGGCCACAGAGAGAGTTTGGCTGTTGCTAGCTGTGCTGTGTCCTAACCAAGTGAATCAGTCCTTGGAAAAAGCAGAGGGATCATGTATGAGGCTTTAGATCAACACAGCTGCCTTGCCTCATGTATCTGAGCATTGTGAGTTGGTGCTGAGAGGCTGAACATCTGTGTTCTCCTCCTGTGGAGCAGGGAAGGGGAGAGCTGTGTTAAATCCTGGCCACTGGCAAGAAGAAAGTAGCTCAGAACTGGAGTATGGCGAATCTTAGCTGTGGTCCTTGGTGATGGCTTATGTCACTGCTGTTCTTTGCATTTAGTCTTCCTGGGTTTGTCAAGTAGGTTCACACATGCATTTGGGTACACATGGACTCATTGGTGAACACAGACCCCAGTGACACTGGGGACAGGTAAATGGGCCTTCTTCACTTTTCAGTTACACGGACTTAACTGAGACCTCAGCCATAATTTTAAGTAGGAGATTCTCCATCCCTGTGGAGCCGAGCTCCTCTCGTGCTCATCCGACAGCCCCATCTCCATGATTCAGTGTTTTTGTTGCTCATGAATAACGAGGCACCCCAAATGCACTTAAACCTACCCCTTATTGCAAGCTTGCGAGCCAGGCTGCCAAACGGAAGCAGCAGCAGGATTTATACGTGCCTCCTGACAAAGTCAGGGCTTGGAGGCTCCCTGGATGTGAATTCTGCTGAATTGTCCCCAAGAGCTGGGGGAAGCAGTACGAGGTCACTGCTGATCAGTCCTCCAGACCTCTGCGTGCTGTGCTCTGCAAAGCCTGTATTATCCAGGAACGCAATCAGAAACTTTCATCATCGGACTGATTTCTATCTCCCTCCCCAGGATCTGGGCAAGTATGCTTTTTATATGAGACTGACTCCACCGAGCTCAGGGCTGACAGGCCCAATATTTCTGCAGCTGTAAAGTTAAGCAGTAACAAGTTAGACAGACCTGAGCTTTAATCCCAGTTCTGGCAATCCTTTTTCAGAGCCATTAAAAATAAAAACCTGTGTTTTAATTTCTTTTTTTTTAACTAAATGAGGATAATGATGAAATTAAGTAGGGCATTTTAAGGATTAACTAACTGTGGCACAACCAGCGCATTGTGTGAGCAAGCACTCCATTAGGGTGGCAGGGGAAGACGTGCCATAATGTTTTAATTTCCTCAAGAAGGTGGCAGAAAGGAGGTGAGATCCTGCCAGTGCTGCAAGTGTCCAGTGCTGGTGGATTGGCTCTTGTCCTTTCTCACAAGCATCTTGCTGTCCTGGGCACCAACAACAGGGACTGTGCACCGCAAAAAGCGCAGAGCAGGGGCTGAACGTGCCTGGAGCTGAGCTGCGGCGGCCGGCTTGGGGTCACCGGGTGGGTGCCGTGGGCTGACGGAACCGCCTGGCCCTTTTCTGCTGCCTTCGTGCACCCGAGCTGTCGGCCTTGCCAAAGAACGCAGGGCGAGTGGCTGGTGCAGCAGGACCGAAGGCCACCCTTCGTGCCTTCCAGGGCAACTGCAGGCTCTGGGCACTGAGGGTAGCCCTTTCTTGGCCAAAAGCCACAAGGTCACATCTTCTTTGTGGTCTCCTTCCCCTCCTGCTTCCTTTCCCTTGAACCCAGGGGCTCTCTGAGCTGAGTCTTGCAGAGCTTTTGCAGTGATCTCTGTCCCTGCACACCTCCTGCCCGGCTGGGCTGCTCCTCCCCGCGCCGGGCAGGATGGGCGCCCGGTGCAGAGCAGGCGGGAGCACTTTGTGTCCTCTCTCCAGCCTCGCCGTGACACAAGAGCAGCTGGTCAGGAAAAAGGAGCTTAGAGGATCATATGTAAAACAAACCGAGCTGAGGAGGGAGGTGTGGGTGGTTTATAATCCTGACACCTGAGTTTCTACCTCTAAATCAGTCAGAGCTACTGCTCCCCTAAGAGGAGGCTCAGGCCTGCTCTGCTGCTCACTGGCAGGTCTCTGCAGCATAAATCCCTGCTTATCCTTGTTGTTGGTCATCTGGGGAGCTCTGCTTTCTGCTGTAACAGCAACCTTTGCCTACCAGGAATGACTCTGAGCCCCAGGGCAGCACTGAGTAACGCACAGCCTCCCCACACCTCTTCTTGGGAAAACTCAACCTTCTTCGCCTTTTGTAAGATGAGGAACTTGGTCTAAGAGGTTGAATGAGTCAGCTGGAGAGATGCAATTGCACAGTTCGGCATACCCTAATGTCTACCTTCGTGCTGGTCCATGAGAGTGCAGGGTTTTTCCTTTCTGTATTTCTATACTTTCCTCCTTGCTGCAGTATGAATGAATTGGTGGTGATGCCTCTCCCCGTCTCTCCCTCACCTTGACCCTTTCCTGGGCCTCTGGCTCCCTGCCCCAGCATGCTGTACGTAGCTGGCGGAGCTCATCTCTTGTGCTCCTCTGATCTCTCTATTATGTTTAGTTTGGGAGATTGCATATCGTGGTGCAGGACCCCCACATGCTGGGGAGCGTGCTTGCCTGGAGGATGCTGCCGGGGGAGAGACGGCGCATACCACTTGCAGAAAATGCCTTTCGTGCCTGCCATGGAACTGCAACACATGTTTTGCAGACCGAGCCATGAAGACCCAGCTGCTGAGGCAAAAAAAAAAACCAGCTGCTGCAGGAGGTGCAGCATCTGCAGCCTCGGTGGGCGCAGGTGCCACGGGGCTCAGAGGAGCCTGCCCACGCTCAGCCCTCAAAAAAGGTCACGGCTGTGTGCGTGGAGTTGGGCATCCCGAGATGGAGACAGGGTCGAGACAGCCTCTCTGAAAAGAGAACAGCTCTGCACCTCTGCCAGCACCACGCTGGCACAGGAGTGCCGGGGTGGGATGCGCTCGGCAGAGGGGATGTCCAGGGTTGATGCGGGATGGGTGCATATGCCGGATCGGGTCCAAGCTGTTCTGGCAGGGCTGGATGCATGAGGCTCATGCGGTGCCTGCCTGTGCTGCACCCGGGCCAAGCCAGCAGTCTGAATCCCTCACTTTCAGAAACAATAAATTCCCTCACTAATCTTAGGGGGGGGCGGGGGGGGAAGCTATAAATGACTTACCTATTTGAAGCCTGTGGGCTCTGCATTGTATTAAACATTAACCTGCCCTTCTGAGCCAAGCGACTGATTCTCTTGGTAATTCTGAGGCCAGGCAGCCAAAGAAAAGGATTCTTTGTCAGACAGTATTTCAGGAAAAAAAAAAATCCCTTCAGCCATTTTCTGTCTCATCGGGTTTGGTTGGCCCTGCGGTAGAAAGCCTGCGCCACAATTTGCTGTTTGTATTTGTGCAGTCAAGCTGATCGGATGGCTGTACCCCAGCCACGGCTCCCAAAACGCTGCTCACCGGCAGCCCCACAAAGGCACACACAATCACGCACGCGTGTGGAACCATACCCTTAATGGCACACGTGTGCACACGTAACAACACACTTAATCAGGCACACATGCACATATAACCATATGCAAGAAGAACAGAAAGTTGTCTTTTGATCTTCTGTAAGACGTGTCCCTGTGACTATTGCGTGTTAAAAGCAGTTGTGCCCACCGGGGAGACGCAGGCAAGAGCAGAGCGTGGGGGGGATTAGTGTTCGGGAGTGGGTTCTGCTCCTGACTTTGCCCTTACTGCGTGTATGAGGTGGGGCAAGTCACGGTGCTATTGTTTCTCCTCTATAAATTGTGACTAATTATTTCAAAAGCACCTGTGGAAAGAGTAACATATTGTTACTACGGGCTTACATACATGTTTACTTAGGCAACGAAGCTTTGGTGGTTCAGAAGTTTTCTTGATGACGGAGTTTTTTGCTAACGCCTCTCCGCCGGAGACCGCAGCGGAGCAGTAACGCGGCGCAGCCATGCAACAGCTACAAACCCGGGAGCGTGCGAGCGCTCCTGAGCTGTTTCACTGCGAAGTCTGGCTGCTTAGCGCGGCATCCCCCAGTGATTTCAGCTAGCTCTTCAAATTTTGCACTAAATGCCTGAGAGAGGCTCGGACAATCCTTTTTAAAGTATCATTTTTAGAGGTGATAATCTACAGTTGAGAAATGGTAACAAATACCCATGGGACCGTATCCTCTTAATCCAGTTTATCTGCTCCCTTCCTCCGTCCTGTGCAATGCCAGGGTTAGGGCTGGGGGCAGAACAGTTTTTCTCCTGCTGTGGAAAAGTCTAAAACCAAACAGAAAGCCCTTCCCACGGAAATCGTGCCTTTGAGCTGATGGAATTGCCTCATGCGGACGGGACTTGCGCTCCGCACCTTCGCGCGGGTGAGTCACCCGAGCAGGCTGTGGAAATCTTTCCAGCGATCGGCCTCGTCCTTCCTCCAGCAGCTCAGGCTCCTGCACTTCCGTGTCCTTTAGTCATAGTGAGCCTTAATTTGCTCTTTCTTCCTGTCTGCGTTAATAATGCCCCCAGCTTACTGCATTTGTGCAACTAACTGTCCGATGCGCGTTTCGCAAGGTAGCGATCAGCAGCACGTCTGCTCTCCCGGTAGATCCACGTGCTGAGGCACAGAAGGAGTAGCAAAATGGAGCCTCCTCTTCCTCAGAGACACCAGACCCCAGTGCTTTGGGAAGCTGGTTGTGGGGTACGTGGTGCTCTGCAGCCCCCCGGGGCAGCGTGTAGCCGCTCCCACGTAGCTTGTAAGCCTGCACAAGCATTTTGCTCAACTTACGACCTTGAATGAGTCCTTTACTTGTGTGTTTGAAGAGGAAAGAGGTGTTTACAGCGCGGGGTGCTGACGGTACGGTAACGCACTTTGAACTCGAAACGGCCTGACTTGAGAGCGGGGCTGCCCTGAGCCGCCCGGGCAGCGGCAAAGCCGTGGGGTGCGCCGGGCCGGAGGCGTGAAATCCCCTCCCTTCCCTTTGCTGCCCGGCTAAATACGCTGGGGTTTCCAGGGCTGGCAGCTGGCGGGGGCAAGCCCTGGGGACTGTTTGTTTTCCGGGGGGATAAGGTGCAGCTGCCGGGGAGGCTGAGCCCTGCTCTACCCCG
>NW_010510456.1:0-1023 GCF_000687285.1 Phaethon lepturus
TCCCAGTCCTGGTCCCAGAGTGGTTTGCTCCCGGTCCAGCTTCCACGTGGAGCTTTGCAGCCCGACTCGCAGCCCAGCTTGTCCCCCAGAGGGGTTTGCTCCTGGTCCCGGTCCCACGTGAGGTTTTGCACCCAAGCTTGTACCCGGTTTGGCCCTGGAAGAGTTTGTTCCTGGTCCCGGTCTCACGTGGGGCTTTGCAGCCCGACCCACAGCCCGGCTTGGCCCCCAGAGGGGTTTGCTCCTGCTCCCAGCCCCACGTAGAGTTTTGCAGCCCAGCTGCACCCGGGTCCCGCCCCGGAGGGGTTTGCCCCAGGTCCCGCTCCCAGTCCCACACGGGGCTTTGCAGCCTGACCCACAGCCAGGCTTGGCACCCAGAGGGGTCTGCTCCCCGTCCAGGTCCCACTCAGGGACTTGCACCTGGTCCCAGTCTCGTGCAGGGTTTTTTACTCCAGCTTGGACCAGAGTCTGGCCCCGGAGGGGTTTGCAGCTGGTCCTGGTCCTGGTCTCAGGTGGGGCTTTGCACCCGGGTCTCGCCCTGAGAGGGGTGTGCTCCCTGTCCCAGCCCCGCTCCCACGTGGGGTTTTGCACCCTGACCCGCACCCAGGCCCAGCCCCGGGCAGGGCTGGCACCATGAACCGCCCCAGACCCAGTGGGGTTTGTGCCCCGACCTGCACCCGAGCGGGGTTTGCACCCTGACCTGCGCCCGGCCCTGAGCGGGGTGGCACCCGAACCCTGCTGGACAGGGCTTGTGGTTACTGCGGGATGACTCCTGGCCCCACGCCGGGGTGGTGCCAGCGGGGCCAGGTGCGCACCCCTAACACCCCACCGCCACTCCCCAGATGCCGACAAGCGGATCAAGGTGGCCAACCCGGTGGTGGAGATGGATGGAGATGAGATGACGCGGATCATCTGGGCCTTCATCAAGGAGAAGGTAACGGGGTGCTGCCTGGGGAACAGGTGGGTGTTGCACAAGTGGAGCTGGCGGGTGCGGTACAGGGGAACAGGTGGCTGTTGTGCAGGGAA
>NW_010510457.1:0-1732 GCF_000687285.1 Phaethon lepturus
CTTTCTTTCCTTTCTTTCCTTTCTTTTCTTTTTCTTTCTTTCTTTCAAATATTCAGACACTTCATACTGTCAGTGCAGATGGTGAATCAGGTTTAGAATTCAAACAGTTCCTCTTAACTGAAACTGATGTTCTTCTTAAAATTTTAGCGTAACTCCAGAAATCTCTCCAAACTTGCAACATCCAAAATTAAATGCTCTATGTTTTATATACATATAAATAACATTATAAACATTATAAACAAATGTATTTATTTTGTGTGTATTACTTCTTTGTAGATTCTAACTCTAACTTATTCTTCGTTGTAGACTCTAACTCATAAGAATAAAACATACAATTAATTGATAAGTTGAGGATAATTATCATTCAACATTCACAGCTGTTAGTTGTAAGAGTTAGAATCAGTTAGGTCATTTAAGGCATGTACTGTGTATATTATGGAATTATGTGCTGTGCAGTACGTCCTCTCCTGGAAGCTGCAATGTCCATTTTTTTGGAAAAAGTATCATTTAATTTTCTTGTGAATACAGTGATTACACAGTACATAATCTGAACACCTTTTCAAGAAATTGCTTTTCACATTACATACTTCCACCCAGTATGATTTTTCATTTTGAAATTCTCTGGCCTGTGTCATGCAGAAGATGCAGTTAAATGTTAATTAATCCTCCTTGTATTAAAGTCTGTAATTTACAAGAGACGTATTAAATTAGGACAAAACTAACTCTTGAGTCCTGTGAAAGCAATGCTGAATTTTGCTCTTTAATGTAGGTGCTTTGGGGTCCATCCTCCCCCACCACTGGAGCTGACATGACGGACAGACTGCCCAGAACAGGCACAAGGTGTAATGCAGATCCAGTGCACGCTCCGTCAGCCTCCCCAGACACAGTCCTCCAAGTGCTAATGAAAGGATTTTCACAAGCAGTTGATCCAAAATGCCACTTTGAGTTCAAAAAGCAACAGCTTTATTTTGGTTAAAAACATACATACATTTCCCTCATTAAGGCTGGCACAGTGTTTTTTATATGTTACTCATCACCCTGATATCTCAACACCTCTAAAATGTTTTGAAATAGAAATTCTATCTGTACTACATCTACTCTCTGCCCTTCCAAAACATGGAGTGAGTCGCTTGACTCGTGACAGTACATAGTTTGACTAGTTCACAGCTCAGTTCCTAAGTGTTGGAAATGTGGTGATCGTGCTGAAGAAAGTTGAGACAAAGAACTTAGCCTTGTTTAAAATTAATTCTGAATGCAATCACCTTGATTTTGAAATTAAATTACCTTTTATGATATTCTCAGTCCAGTTTTGAGTTCTTGGTTCCCAGATTCAGTAACTGGAGGGCAGTTAAGAACAGGGAGATGATTTTGTCACACTTTCATGCTAAGTTACTTTACATTCAGTTTCAATCAGTGCCTTCTCAGAGAGGTGTGTATGTCACCTAAATACTGAGATAGCACTTAGTGGACTAAAAGAGACAGACAGTTTTACATAAATCTTTCTGGCAGGCTCTCCCGCTTCTGTCCTCACCATCCCTTCGTAATGCTTCTTGTGGATTTTCAATGAAATGATGTAGGGAGGGGAACCTCATGCGACTGCAGATGTGATCCCTCCATCATATTTATTTTTGGTTTTTGTCTGAAAAAATTGCACAGGCTGCAGCAAAAGATTCCAGGGTATTCCTGCGGCTTCCTTGGGATGTGATGGACGCAGCTGGTGACGTGCAGGAAT
>NW_010510457.1:1763-6846 GCF_000687285.1 Phaethon lepturus
AGGGTGAAAGACCAGCAGCCGTGTCCAGGTGGCCCCAGAGGCTGACAGCTGGCAGCTGGCTCCAAAAACTGGACTTTGCCAGCTTGCTTCATCTCTGTGCTTAGAAAAGGGAGGATACATACTGCATGCTTGAGAGGTCTCCACGTAATGAGTGAAACCCATTTTGGCACTGAGCACCCATATTCTTCAGGACTGCAACTGTATTTCTTTCTGACATACATGGAGCTGGGGAAGTTACAGCACCACAGGCCATTCCCTGCAGCCATTCTCCTCCAGTTATGTCAGAAGCTTTTCAGCCTATCTGTCAGATTATAAAATATTCTCTGGACCCTCATGTGCTTATATTTAGTCCTAGTCTGCAGCATTTCTTGTGCTCCTGAGCCTTCTCTTTCAATTTGCTAGTGGCAAGCCAATTCATATTATTAACAGTCATAGGCGTTCAGGAAAATATTAAATTATGCATATGTTTACTTACATTCTTTGTTTACATTATGTTTTGAGATCAGGGACTGAATAGGAGGTTTTTTATGGTGATTGACTCCATTCAACTTCCCTTTGGTGTACTAGCTGCAAGGGTTCACAATGAGCTGATCTCTTCACTGAGCATAACGAAACCCACACTCTCAGGGACAACAAATACTTTTCTTGTGTTGGTTGAGAAAGGTTTCCTGAAAGCAAGATTTTTCAGTCTCTTTATCCTATGTTCAAATGATTGTGTTAGGGTTTCATCAGGCCAAACAGGTATCAAAGCATGATACCAAATTAAGACAACCATGTGTGTTCATGTGGAGGGGGTACTTTTCTGCACTGGATGATACAAATCACTGCATCTGAAATAATAGACTGGATAAAAGAAATAATCCTTTTAGGAACATACACATTAAATTAGAAAACAACACTCGCAATGCAAGAGTAAAGCCATAGAAGAACATTCATATTTAGCAATTATATCAATGACTAATTCTTACAAGTGATGAGCTGGTAGCAATAGCCACTGAATCCACATAAAATTTGATCCTAAAATAAAGTGCCCATTTTTACCTTTATATTTGCTTCCAAAAGGTAACTTCATGTGAGAGAGATCTTTGGAAACCCAAAAGTAGAAACTGGAAACCCAAAAGTGGAAATGCTGTATACCTAACATAAAACACAGCATCTGAGGTTGATTTTTATCTTTTTTGATGTCTTTTAATATTACTTGGTACTATTTTAAAATGTGCAACCAAGGAAAGATTACCAGAAAAGGTATAAATTTTTTCCTACCTCTTCTGGAGCTTCAGGGACATCTCCACAGTCAATTTGCTTTACAAGCTTAACATACAACTTAACATCTTGGTTTTGAAGATTTCAGGAACCACTTGTGGATGAGTCTCCCTTCATGTTAAATCAAAATACTGAGAAAGAAGGACAGTGGCTCCAGCCATCGGCTGCAGAAGCAACTAAAGCAGAAAGGACTTCTGGAAGAGGATAAAGCTTAGCCACAGCAGGGCCATCCCATCACTCTGAACCATGTGGTAAAAAGCTCCAGTTTTAGGGTCAAGAAGCATACCAGGTGGTACTCCTGTTAACTCTTTTTCCTAAACTCTGTGTAGCATTCAGAAAAAAACACAGCAAACTAAGAACTTGCTGGTAAGAGCACCTAGGAAAGCCACCAAAATAAATAACAGAAGACTGAGGTCTGCCAGCTTCCCAGGCTTTTAAATTCAGTTCCATGCACACCTGCTTTTGTATCATCTCCTCTACTGTGCTTCCTTACTCACCCTCATTTTGTTTCCTGTTACGACATTTATAAAAATTTATGTTTATTACTTACACACCACTGCTACTAGAGTGTATGTGTGCGCAAGATCCTTGCTGCCATCACACCATTCATGCTGCCTCTCTGTTAAACCCTTTTCCTCTAGACTGTGTGTCTCTTACTGCCTTAGATGATAACTCTCTGGAATACAGGATGCCTTTTCCTCTGTGTTTCCAATGTTGTTGCATTGCAACGCAAGCCATATGTTCAAAGGAGTTTGAAAGGAACCAACACCCAGTTTTAAACTATGTCCAAAAGTGTGCACACCCTCAATCAAATGCATCTTCAACTTCAATTGTCAAATATAACCTTCAACTAACATTTAACAGCTTAATTTTCTGTGCCAACAAGGTGCCACACTCACATGTAGTGTTGCTTTTTGTTGTTCTAAAGAAGAGGTAATTTTTTTAACACAAGCTCATACTGTTCTTGAACAGCGCAACCTTGTAGTGTAATTGAAAAAGAGAATCTATGCACAAGCTTTACTCTGCTTAGACTCCGCAGAATGGAGAAAATACTAGTCACTAGATAATACTAGTTACAAGATAAATGGCAAAGTCATTAGTGTATTAACTGTGTTAGCTAATGGCAACACTAGTCATTCCAGAATGCAATCTTCCCATCTTTTATTACTTTGTGGTCAGCATCTTGCAATCAATTGAAAGGTGATTATAGTTTGTGAATTGTAAGCAGTCTAGACTCAACTTGTTAGACTGAGTTTTGCCCTCTTCTCCATGTTCAAAGTACTGCTTCTATAGAGCAACTGCTTCAAATAATTGCCACTGCTGTCATGTTTGACACTAAAATAAAGTCGATGTGGTACTAGTGACAAGGTTTTTTAAGAAGTATTTAATGGTTATTTTCCATATTTCTGGGTTTTAGAAATTGTCTTAAGCCTGATTGTTAAAGGTGTAAAATACTAATACTACTGAAATATTGCCCAAATAAGCTGTTATAAAAATACTCCTTTATGTAATCTTTGGATTTTTTTAGTGAAAGTTACAGTAATATTTTTACACTAAGCTTTTCTTTTTAATGGCAAATCAACTTCACTACTGGAATCACAAGCAGGTAACTACTTTGCTCACATTTAAGGCCAAATAAAGCAAGCCTCTGATATTCATGTACAGCCACTAACCACTGTTCACTTGACAATAGCAATCCCGAGTGTTTTATTGCAAATAGGAATGATGATGATTTGCCACGCCATATGCATTGGGAGAGCAACCAGAAACGCTATTTGTTAGAGAATACCTCTTCTGTCAGGAAATAAATAGGTTTGAGGTAAATATGGAGCAAGAGAGAGGTTGATTTACACTCATGATGTGGTTCTAGTTTAGGTTTTTTAGGCTAGAACAATGCATTCTCTCAGTCACTGGAAAAGGCTGCCACATAGGCAAGTAAAAACAAAAACAGTCAACAGTGTTGACAATCCACTGATCTCTTAACGAAGCGTGGTTGATTTCAAGAGCTCTGTACATCACACTACATCAGTAGGAAACTTGACCCATATTGTGCACTGAAAACAAAAAAAACACTAAAAGGATCAGAAAAAAAATGCATTGCTTTTCCAGTATTTGAGAAGTAATGTGTATTTTCATGGTCATTCACTCTTGTTTTTATATATATATATCTCTCAGATCTTCTCAAGCAGAACTCTTGCAAATACCAGTTTCATCTGGATTCAGAACACATACTTAAGCCTATCCAAAGTGGTACACTGATTTCAGACTCTACCTTTCCTTGATGACTGCAGATAGCCCTAACCAGAAAGTCCTTCCTAAGTATGGGTAGTGCAGTTGTAATCCTCAAAGAGAGGACTCTGTACTGGAGCTGTCTGGGTCAGAGATATTTTCTAATACCTTCTTACCAGTGCTAGTACGCTGAAATTATTTTGGAAAGACTGTGAGTTCTAGCAGTTTTTAACAGTTTAAAAACCATCTCAGGCAGACCTGCTCTGCCTAAGTTTGCATTTCACAATGGCAAGCAGGCATCCAAATGTCATATAGGCTCTCAAGTCCAATGTTTGTGAGCCTCCACAACCTTAAAGTTTCTGTTCAATTGTGATTTGAGCTCACAGATACCTGAATTTCCACATGGCAGTCTTTAAGATGTCTTTGAGTAGGTTTACACTGCAATTGATACAGAGGTCCTTAACCACGAAACACACCAGGCTCCACGCTGGGTCTCAGACGAGCACTTTACAGCTGACCACGAGGTGGAGACTGAGCTACTTGACCCCAGCACTGAAGCAGTATAAGGCAGATACATCGCTTCCAGGGTCCAAAATTCATTGCTGCACTGCTTTGTGTAGATATGCCTACATTCTCTGCTAGCAGGCATTCAAAAAACTAAACCAAATCCTTCTCCTCAGAAGGAATCTCAAACTACATGAACAGGTTGCCCAGAGAGGTGGCGGATGCGCCATCCCTGGAAACATTCCAGGTCACGTTGGACAGGACTCTGAGCAACCTGATCTAGTTAAAGATGTCCCTGCTCATTGCAGGAGGGCTCGGACTAGATGACCTTCCAACCCAAAATGATGATTCTACAATTCTACATTCAGAAATTCCCTGCCTAGCATACAGTGTCCAGTGGGGACAGGAGGTCTGCACAATAGATGAAGTCTGGTTTCTTCCCCTATAATCCAAGAATAACAGCATCTGCCTGGGAGGAGAGACTGGCACCTGCTTGGAGGGGGTTGGTTTGCAAATTTCCCTGCTTAGCAAGGATCTGAATCCAATTTCCCACCTCTCTTGAAAATGACCTAGAAAATGCAATTGAGAGTTCTGGGAGAGGCTCTCCCAATTTCCTCTCTCAGCGGCTTTTTTCCTCTTTGCATAAATAATTAAATGTTCATGGGGCTAAAGAGAAAGTGACTTTGCCAAGCTGTGGTTAAGACACTCACAATGGAAAGCCAGGTTTGAATCCCTTATTCTAATAACTATTTAATTATCCTTCTGACACCAGACAAGCTGTGGAGGCATTTCCACCCCCTCCTCCCCTATACCTTAGGCTAGCCTCCTCAAGGAGCCCGGGCACCTGTGGCCCAAACATTTAACTAGTGGCAAGGCTCACAGAACCAAACACCACAAAGCTAAACTTGGTATTTCAAAGATCTTTCATGGTCCCCATTTTAACAGTGACTGTGGCCCGCCTACCCTTTCTAGACAGCTGCAGAGTTGACTTGGTGCTAGCAACCATTGGGATATTTTTAGTGGCTAGTCCTTTTGCTGTCATTAAGCATTGGAATGATTTGCCAGCAAGAAGCACCCTTGGGTTGCC
>NW_010510457.1:6943-7184 GCF_000687285.1 Phaethon lepturus
ACGCATTGCTCCTACAGCTTCACCCTTCACTGCCAATCCAACTGATGGAATCACGTTATCTAATAAATCTGTCATGAAAAAAAAAAAAACCAAATGCTTTTATTTATACCCTAAGCTGAGGTCACTGGGATTTTGGCTGCCTTGCACACCAATCACAGGCCCCCTCCGCTTAGTGTGCCAAAAAAAAAAGTGCGTTTCTCCATCTTCTGATCTTGCCCTGCCCGCAAAGGCTGGTACAAGC
>NW_010510458.1:0-218 GCF_000687285.1 Phaethon lepturus
CTCCTGCTGCACTGACCTTGGTGTCTGCAGAATTGTGTGTCCCACATATTCTCACTTCCCTCTTTGTCTGTGATCGATGTTTCTTGTTTTTTTTCTTTCTTAACTCCGTTATCACACAGGCGCTACCACTGATGGGCTCGGCCTTGGACAGTGGCGGGTCCATCTTGGAGCCGGCTGGCGTTGGCTCTGTCGGACACAGGGGGAGCTTCCTGCAGCTT
>NW_010510459.1:0-253 GCF_000687285.1 Phaethon lepturus
GTGCTGGCAGGGGGCCCTGCCAGTTCAGCTCACTGATCCATCAGGAAACCCCCCCACCGCCATGCTGGGGTCTCCTCTTTATTACCAGTCTTACAAGCTGCGGGACAGGACCTTGGGTGCCACCACACCAGGGTCCTGCTCAGCCCCAGCCAGCCCTGGGCACATATGTCCCCGTGTGTTGAGCACCGGAGGGTGTCAGGCGGGTGCCCAGGCTGCTTTCAGCAGCTCATGACGCAGAGTGGAAACCCGGACT
>NW_010510460.1:0-2023 GCF_000687285.1 Phaethon lepturus
GGCTGGGTACTGCAGGGCAAGGGGCTACTCTGCCCAGGGTTGAATGGGGCACCGAGCCCCATCCTGCAGACACCCTCTCACAGAAGGGCACCAGGCAGCGGCTGATGCCAGGGCTGCCCCCAGGGAAGGCCAAGACTGGGGACTGGGGGTGCCAGGTGGGCAGCGGTGCCAGCTCAGGGCTCCTGCCACCAATCCCCGCTCCACACTCATGGGCAACAGGGTAGGGGCTCATTGGCCCCTTGGAGACACAAAGAGGGTGATGGGCCCAAGGAGGGGGCTGTAGGCCAGCAGGCAATGTTTTTAGCCTGGGGAAAGGGGGCAGTGGGAGTAGAAGGGGTGGCCCATGTCCCTGCATCCCAGAGCCGGCTGCTCCCAACACCTACGGTAACTCCATGAGGAACTAAGGTCCCAGCCATGCCAGCTCCTCATCGGAGAGCGCAGGATGCCTGAGCACCTCCTCCTGGACGCATCACCTCTGGGGACACCATGCTGCAAGCGCAGGACAGGGACAGGCTGCCCAGAGCCATGGGGGTCATGGAGCCTCCTCCTTACCAGGCTGGCAGGCAGGGAGCGGGGCTGCATGTAGAGGGTCCGGAGAGCTCCCAGGAAATCCTCCTGGCCCAGCTCCTGCAGCATGGTGCAGCTCATGCCCACCACCAGCAAACCCAGGGCACTGCAGGATGATGATGTTAGACCCTTTCAGGGCTTCATTGCCCCCAGCCCCACAGAGACCCTCTCAACCCTGCCCAGGGCCCTGCCAATGCTCCCACCTCCTGCTCAGGACACTCAGCCCTCTCCCAGCTCCCTTACCTCTGTGGGACCCCAGAGGGTGCTCCCAGACAGCCCCACCCCGTGGCCCAGCTGGCACCCATCAGCCAGCCTGGATGGGCTGCTCTCACCCAGCAGTGCGGTGGCTATGGTTAGTGCCGGCTCCCACCTCCCTCCAGAGGAGCTGGGCCTGTTGGGGGGGCAGTGGTCGGAGGCATGGGGATGCAGCACCTTCCCCCACAGCCCTGTGCCTGGCCTCTGACCTGCTGCGGGGACCAGGGCGGGTTCAGGTCCCGTGAAGCCCCCTGCAAAGCCTGAGTGCTGGGACACAGGAGTTGGAGGGGCAGCAGGGGCAGCAGGCAGTGGGGCCAGATGTCTGGGGGCGGCAGAGCCTGCAGCAGGGATGCCATCTGCACAGCCGAGAGCAGTGGTAGGGCTGGCCCTAGGCATGCACAGCCTTGGAGTCAGAGAGGGGCCAGGACAGCTTCCAGTGATGTGGGTCCCAGGCCTAGCAGTAGGGGACACAGCCTGGCTGCTTCCCCCACCGTCACCTGCAGAGAAAGGTGCTGGCCTTGCTCAGGCAGACGTACCACAGCAGGGCTGCACCTCATATGGGGACCCTGCGACAGCAGTGGGACTGGGGTGGCTGGCAGCCTGGGCAGGCGTGGGGGTGTGAGATTTGGGGCTGTGCTCAGGTGCCAGGGCACAGCACCCACAACCCATCCTTCTCCTGCAGAGGCACCTCAGACACTCATGTTTTCCTTCTGGATAGCCTGTGTGAGCAGAAAGGGTGCCGAGGGACAGGGCAAAGCAGTAGTGGTCAGCAGGGCTAGCACAGCCCTGGCAGGGGTAGGGGGCAAGGCTCAGCGGCTGCCCAGCTGCACTGCACTGGACTCACCTGGGCACACGTCAGCTGCGTCGGCTGCAGCCATGGCAGGAGGGTGTTCAACTGCGCAGCTGACAGTCCCTCCAGGAAGCCCACTCCCATCTCAGGGAGGATGCCCCTCCATGCTGGCAGCTCGCCGGGGCTCACCATGTCCAGGCTGGCGGAGCGCAGCAAGTCTGCCAGGGCAAGCATGACCTGCCGGCGTGGAGCAGGAGAGGTTGGGAGCCCAGGGCTGGTGGGCAGCTTGTCCCACTCCCCATCGCAGGAGGAGCCAGCAGGGGAAAAAGTGGAGCTGATGTGCTGCCTGACCAGGAGCTGCTGCCCTGGCACACCTACTCGTGCCAGCACGTCGTGGCCAGGCTCCCCTGC
>NW_010510460.1:2146-2530 GCF_000687285.1 Phaethon lepturus
CCCCCCGCCGGGGCGGGGCTGGCTCCCCTGCCGGTGCTGCTGTAGGGTCCCTGCAGCTGCACACACCAGCAGGCTCTGCCCTCCAGGGGTCCTGCAGCCATGCCAGTTCCTGCAGCTCCTCGAGGCTCAGGAAGCAGGCAAGGGCCCCCAGCCTGTACAGAAAAAGCCTGTTAGTAAGCAAGCAGCCCTGCCAGCACCCATCCGAGCCCCGCCCCGCAGCAAGGCCATGGCCTTCACAGTGGGACCAAGGCCCCGCACCAGCCCAGCTTGGGGCACGGCTGTGCCAGCACTGGCAGCCCCTGTTATGCTCACCTGCGCCCTGGCTCGGGGCCCGCTGCACGGCTCCTGTTCACCACGCTTCCCGCTACCTGGGACGCCCTGCCC
>NW_010510460.1:2560-2876 GCF_000687285.1 Phaethon lepturus
CCCGCCCCCAGATCTGGGCGGGCTAAAGGGCAGACTTGGCTCAGGCCTCCTGACCAGACCTGGGGCTCCCAGCCAGGGCTGTGGGTTCAGCATAAGGGGCCAAGGAAAGGCATGTAGGGTTCCCAGCCAAGGGGGTGCAGGATCAGGGGTGCAGCGTTGGGCAGGGTGGGATTCCCAGCTTGGGGGCACAGGGATCCCCGCCTGCTGTGGGCAGGGCTGGAGGTCCAGGCATACCAGCTCACTGGCTGCGGGGTTGGGACCCCGCCTGCCATGGGGTGGGGGTGTGCTGGCTGGGCAGAGGACCCCGCGCAGGCGG
>NW_010510460.1:2958-3749 GCF_000687285.1 Phaethon lepturus
TGGGCAGAGCAGCCTGTGCAGGGGCCCGGGGCTCGCGTCCCACCTGCTGGGGCGTGAGCTGCAGGAAGCAGTGCAGCAGCAAGTGGGGCAGCAGCTGCAGGATGGCACGGAAGAAGCTGAGTGGCCATGTGGGCACAGCTTCAAGGAAGGGCACCTGCAGCAGGCACCTGGCAAAGGCGGCCTTTTGTCCCTGCATCAGGCCGGCACTGTGAGTCCACAGGGCAGCGAGGCTGTGGGGACCACCTGCTGGGGCGTGAGCTGCAGGAAGCAGTGCAGCAGCAAGTGGGGCAGCAGCTGCAGGATGGCACGGAAGAAGCTGAGTGGCCATGTGGGCACAGCTTCAAGGAAGGGCACCTGCAGCAGGCACCTGGCAAAGGCGGCCTTTTGTCCCTGCATCAGGCCGGCACTGTGAGTCCACAGGGCAGCGAGGCTGTGGGGAGAGAGCACCAGGGCACAGCTGCAGACAGGCATCCCAGGCCCACACCAAGCCTGCACCCACCTCAAAGGCCACGCCAGAGACCATCACCAAGCACGTGCCCTGCAGAAGCCCAGGACCCGGGGCACTTCGAGGCCTTCTGCATGGCTATTGCATGGCCTGCTTGGGCTGGGGCTCTGCAGGGGAGAGGGCAACATGGGGCTGCACTGAGGTCTCTGCAGGCAACACCAGCGCAGGGCACAGGCTGGAGCTGGCCACACCATGCATGCAGGCAGCCCAGGCACGCAGCACTGCTTACATGCTCTCGTTACAGGCCCCGAACACCTGCACATGGGCTCTGCACCCCCCCCCCCCC
>NW_010510460.1:3850-5906 GCF_000687285.1 Phaethon lepturus
ACACCCGAACAAGGGGCTCGCCCCCCCCCCCCCCCATGCACAGGCTCTGCAACCCCTCACACGTGGGAGCTCTGAACTCCGGTGAGCATGGACTCTGCACCTGCCCTGTACAGGGTGTGCACCCCTGTGTGTGAGCTGTACCCCCCACATGCTGTGCACCCCACACACACATGGGCTCTTCCCCCTCATCACACAGGCTCGGCAACCACTGCACATGGGCTCTGCACACCCTGCCCCGTCCCAGCCCTCTAACCACCTGCCCCCACAGCTGGTGCCAGGAGCAGTGCAGCAGGGCCAGGAAGCACTGCACAGCCTCAGGGCCCCGCCGTGAGCAGCAGCGCTTGGAAGCTCTCCTCTGGCATCTACAGATACTCCTGAGGGGAGGCCATAGCTCAGAACAGCTGGCTGAGGCGGGGAGGGAGAACTGGGGGGACCCAGGCCACAGGAGCACAAGGGGACAGGCAGGCCCTGCACTCTGCAGGATCCTGGGTGGGCTGGGAGCCAACCCAGCCAGGGCAGGCAGTACCTGCACCAGGATCTCCAAGGTGGGAGCACCCTCACTGTCCTGAAGCATGTCCCAGAGCACAGTCTGCAGAAGGGAGCAGAACTACACTCCAAGTTCTGGCACAGACCTTCCCCCAGAGCTCACTGACCAGTGCCCCACAGCAGGTCTGGGGCAGCCTTGCTGCAGGGAAGCTGACCCAGGGGCAAGGGGGGTGACTTTGCCCTGAGCTGCAGCTCTGACACCTCAATCCAGGACCAGCCGTTCCCAGCCACCGGTGGCTGAGCAGAGCACATGCACCAGTCCTGCTCCCGCCATGGCTGGCACTGGACAGGGACCTCGGGATTGGGGCCCGCACCGTGGCCAGACCCCACAGCTGGCGGGAGGAGTCCCAGGGTCTGGCACTGCAACTGCTGCCCCCCACCCAGGGAGGCCCTCACTTGCCACCCCAGCACCGCCCAACTCACCCTAAAGCAGCTCAGCAAAGGCCCTGTGCTCTCACCCCAGGTACTGGACAACAGCTCGCAGGATGCCTGTGGACATGTTTGCGCCGAGCAAGCCACAGAAGGAGGTGTTGTCCAGGAAGCTGGAGAGCAGGATGGCCTCCCTCAGCTGCTCCCCAGCTGCCTGCCCAGCCTCCTCTTGTCTGGAGAGGGCCAGGCTGCGGTCAAGCAGGCACAGGAGGTAGATCATGTGGGGGGCCCATCCTGGAGTGTCCTCCTAGCATCGCCGAAGCTGCGAGGCCAGCCCCAGCAGGTAGGCGTCCAGGTCCAGGCAGAGCTCCGCAGCATCCAGCGTGGGGGGCAGGAGTGCAAAGAGCTGCTGCAGCAGGCAGCATCCCCGGGGCACCAGCTCCTGGAAGCAGCTGGGCCTCGCAGTCATGCACAGGTCCAGGAGGCTGGCATTCCCCTGTGCCCACAGGCTCCAGCCCCCAGAAGAGCAGGGGTCTGCACCCCCAGGCTCTGAGGTGCTGGGCATCTGTGTCTGGGGAGCCAGGCCTGGAAGGTCAGTGAGCAGCAATTCACAGCTTTCGCTGCCACAGAGCTGGGTGCTCCAGAGCACGCAGCTTCCTAGGAAGCAGCTCCAGGCATCCTCTCAGCACGCACCGAGTGGGCAGGCACTATGGCTGCGGGGCTGGGCTCTCGCCAGACCCCAGGCTGGGTTGGCACAGAGCTGCTCAAGCAGGAGCTACTGGGCCCTTGGGGTGTCCCTCAATAGGTGTTGCTGCAGACGGTGCTGTTGAGCTGGGCAGGGTAGTGCTCCCGGCAGGCTTGGGCCCATGCTGAGCCCCCCTTGCCCACAGAGAGGTACCAGGCTGCATTGGAGCAGGCAGCCCCCAGGTCCCCTGGGTGGTGGCCAGACCCCTGGGAGCTGTCGAAGAGGTTGCAGTAGAGGTAGATGGTGAAGTTGGAGATGCCCGGCAGACCGGGGATGCTGTGATTGCACATAGCCTCCAGAACAGGGGCAGGAGTGAGGGCTGGCCCACGGGCATGGCAGGGGCTACCCAGGGGACAGGCTGGAGGCAGCTGGGGAGTGGGGGTGGGGAGCACCCCA
>NW_010510461.1:0-595 GCF_000687285.1 Phaethon lepturus
TTCGCGGCAGCGCGGCTCCCAGCCCGGGGAGCGCGTTCCGAGGCTTCGTTCTCGGCATGTACTGTATGAACCAGCACACTTTGTTCTCCAGTGTTGAGATTGGACTTCCTTTCCTCGGTCGGCTGTTGACTCATCAGCAGCTTCCCTTGGGCTTTGCTGCAGAAGGGCAGGCAGGATTCTGCAGCAGTTTGTGTATCTTTTGTAGCAGAGCTTTTTTTTCCTTTAACATGATCCTTTTTTTTTTTTCCCCTCCTTTCTTTTCTTTTTCCTTCCCTCCAGCTCAGCATGAAAAACGTGTGAGTTTGGGGCTTGCGGATGGCACGCTGGCAATTTTACAAAGGGCTATTTCTTGGGTCACTTACCCCCATTCTGTGGCTGCCTGCCCTTAAATACGCCTGGATTCTGGTATGCTTCAGAAATACATGTACGCTTCCCTTTCAAGATCTGAGACTCTGCTCTGATCAAAAGAAATAAAAATCCCAACCGCCCTAAGCCTAAATATTTAGATCACAAGCCCTGGGACGTGGGCGCCTGGGGAGAGGAAAGCTCGCTGCACGCTCCGCACGCTCCCGGGGACCCCCGGGGCGACGCTTGG
>NW_010510461.1:611-1531 GCF_000687285.1 Phaethon lepturus
CTGGCCGGTGGCACTGGTCAAGGGCAGCAAAAACAACCCCAGTGACGTAACATCGGTGAGTTCCCTCGGCAGCTCTGCCGCTGGGAAAGGGAGGTTTCCAGTCGGATCCGCTCAGGGATCCGGGCAAGCAGTGGGAGGGACGGGTCGTTTGCAGGGTGGTCTGTCCTGCCGGTCTTGTAGAGAGCTGATTTAAGATGGGGTGACTCTCCCATCGCAGCGGGTCGGTGGTTCGAGGGTCTGGCGGTGCCAGGGGGGTATCGGTGCTGTGGAGGGTTGTTAGTTCGTGCCCCGTGCCTGTGAGTGCTTTGCAGAGTGAGTGTGATTTACTCTCTCTGTTACTTGTAATCGTGTCTGTTTTACAATCTGCTTGACAAGTTCTTGTGCGGGCTTTCGGCAAGTCCTCACCTTTCTTGGTTTGATACGGGAAACGCGTTAATCCGGGCAGCTCTTACCTAGTACTCGGCCACTTGGACTTCTAAATGTTTGCTAATCCTCCCCGTGGATGCCTGTGGTTTATACTGGGTCACACACACACAAAGTCAGGTGTGTATTTCAGCAGCAAACGTATAGAACGAGCAGGCTTGATTCCCGCTGCTCGGTGACGAGGTTTACGGCTCTCAGGGCCGCCTCCGGTTTGGTACAGCCTCAGGAGCCTCCGCATCTCGCTCCATCACCTCCGCTCCCCATCCAGAACCGTGAATTCAGCGTATGGCCGGGCAAACCGTCGCGGATCCGCTGGCTGCTGCTTGCCACCGCAGCAGTAATTAAATCACCTTTTCGTGATTTAGTGCACCTCGTGTTCCCATTGAACGAGAAACTATGACTCTTTTAAGTGCTCTTCAGAGCGATGGGAGGACCGGGACGGCCTGGCGGCGGGAAGAGCTGCTCGGTTCTTGGTGCTGCTGTGGATAATCCTGCTG
>NW_010510461.1:1588-2024 GCF_000687285.1 Phaethon lepturus
CTGAATTCAGGTGAAGCCTGGATTGCTGGAAAGCGAGCTCTACCGTGTTCCCAGGACCTTGGTGAGCTGCAGAGGAGCTGGTGGGAGGGTTTTTTCAGGGCGCTTGAAGAAGACGTGGACAAGGCACCAAAACAAGCGTGGCTGCGTAGCAGTACGTGGACGGTGCGAGAGGCGGGGGGGTCCCTCCTGGTTTTGAGGGATGGGCTGTGTGCTGCCTGAAGTGACTCGGCGTCAGAACTGTTCTCCGGTGTTTCAGGGTTCAGCGTTAGTGCAGTGATTCAGAAGACATTAAAAAAGGCTGGATGCTGCCTTTCCCAGTTCCTCAAAGCTTTGCTTTCACTGGGTCGGTTTCGTGTAAGGAGACCCCCGCGACGGCACAGTGTTAATCACAGGAGTAGTCGTCTTCGTGCCCTCGGCAGTATTTGGAGCTTCCCGG
>NW_010510462.1:0-1769 GCF_000687285.1 Phaethon lepturus
AAATGCAGCTTTCCTGAACAGAAAACTGATTATATGATTCTATTCCAGCAAAACCAGGACAAAGAGCAAGAAATGAGAAAGCAAGCCTGAAACTGAACTACTAATCATTAATAAATCAAACACCTTATATATGTTCCTTTATTTCCATAGCATTTACACTGTAACCAGGTTCATGGCCTGAGAAGAGCCACAGGAAAATGTTTGGAGCGTGAACTGAAATTGCAAAGGAACTGAGGAATCTATTAGGAAGATATTTGAAGAGTATGAGCTATATGGTTTCTTGAATTGCTGAGGGTCAGCTAGGGTATGCTCTAGGTTAGCTAGAGCCCCATTGGCTGTGATACAAGTGTAGATATATAATTTACATGCAGACACCTATATGTAACCACCTAAAATGTAGGTGTCTCAATCTGCAAGATGAATTCCACATTAAAGGTCTGAAGACCCAACTTTCATTCACCTTGAGATGCATCAAGTAGGTGTCTTCTATTTAAATCAGCAAAGTGATGCCTGTATAATCTTAGTTATATTTACAAGTTACATTTACATAGCCCATCATGAATGCTGGCAAAGTTTACTGCTTATATTAATTCCCAAAATTAAGGCGGCACTCTCTGATCAAGCAGTCTTAGATATTTCTTCAGAGCACTGCATTGTCACATGCAGATATAACTGACTGCAAATAAGAGCTGAATCAGAACCAGGGACTGGATCTGCTAGATTTTTTCTGTGGCTTGAGTGTATGACATTGGCACAACCTGTGGCCAAGGAAATAAAATTACCTTGATCTGCAACTCTAACCTCTTTTCTAAAAATTACACATTCTTGACCAATGTGCAAAATTTCCAGTAGACAATTAACCATAATAGGTATTATAATCGAGTGATTCCTGAACATAGCACTAAATCTGTAACTATGTGTGAATCCATAAGGCTGCCAAAAAACAACCTTTGACAACAGATGCCATAGATTCCTCTGTGGAAAAAGGCTTGGTATGGTCCAAATAACAGGCAATTTCTTTTATGATGATGGGAATTACCAAAGACACAGGACAACTTTTACGTTGGGAAGGGATAGTAGCATGCCACCTGTACCAGAGGTCCATCTCTAATTCCTGTTATCTTTTCTGAGGCTTCCTGTGATGACTTCTGGACAATCTCTTTCTTGTTAGAGGGATATAAAACAAGATCAGACTATTGGTATTGCAGAACAAGTAGTCATAAGACAGAAACTGCACCTGGATTCTGCATTGCCATTTCTCTTGTTTACAGTAGATGCTGTGTCTAACAAATTTACTCGTGAGAATGTCTTAAATCTTTGTTAAAATGCTTTCTCTAGTCAATATTTAAGCCTGATCTGTTTCTCCTTCTATACAAATGAACAGAACCAAGGTAAAATCATTGGCTCCAGTGGAGCACAGGTTATTTTTTCCTCCCTCCTTCCATTTGCAGGCAGCAACGTAGGGAGGAACAGATGGGCCCAATCTATTAATGTATGGCTCCATGACTGGTGCCACCACCATAATTTCGGGTTTTTTGATAATGGGATGGCCTACACTGCACCTGGCTTGTGGCATCAGATGAGATTAATCTTTCTCAAAGGGGGAAGAGGATCTTTGTTTGCAAGCTAGTGGGGCTTATTGACTGGGCTTTAAACTAGATATGAAGGGGGAGGGGGATAATATCAGGCTTACCCACAACAAGCTGTGGGATGACACACCAAGGATATAGGGACGGGCTGCTAGTGAGGCCCCTCAGCCTGTTGCACCA
>NW_010510463.1:0-14534 GCF_000687285.1 Phaethon lepturus
CGGGGAAGCCGCAGCCTACGCTACACAAAACCGGGGCCGGCGTCTTTCAGCGAAAGGAAAGCCTGCAGCCTGCCGTCCAAGCCAAGGGGCCTGCGCCGCGGCTCCCTGTACGGGCCCGCCATGGCCGCCCCCAGGTAGGGGACGAGCTGGCAGTGCTCCATGAACCGCGCCAGCTTCCTCCGGTACCTCTGCCGCGCCGGCTCCGAGCTCCTGGGGTTGTGCGCTGCAAGAGGTTAAACAGTGTCTTAGTGTCCCCGCCATGAACTTTCTGGATTACAGAAATTTTAAAAGGAATCGACGCTACACCTGGTGTTTTTATCCTTGGTACAGATCAAACCGCCATAGGCCGTCCCGCTTGACGGCAAACCAACAGAAAAAATCAAGTCTGGTATTTCAGAAGTTCTTAACCCTGACAGGGTAACAGCACTCTGAAAGATCAAGGCTTTTGATCGAGGCCCTGTGTGGGGCTGCTGCGTCCTTAGCACAGTTGTTCTATGACCTAAATGCTTTGCCCATAAGAAAACGTGAGCAGAATGATGCTTTACAGGGGGAAGGAAATGTCAAGGCCGAGAACTTTACAAAGAAGATAGTATTGTTTCTTTTACTTTCATATTTCTGTGCCCTAAGCTGTATTTTGCTGTACATTATTATTGAGTGCCAATCCTCAAATTATTCTTTATTATTTTAATTGTTATACTGAGGCAGAGGGGAAGGAGTGATTTAAGACAACCAGATCATAACCATTTTTTCCCTGTAGATGGTACTTTGTATCTTATTACAAAAACTGGACAGCATGCAGGACTATGCTATGAGACACTTCAGCCCACTAGCTTTAAATTGTAGACAACTGCATTTAACAGTGATTTTTCAAGCATAGCTGTACGTAGAGCTCTTACAGAAGCCAAGTTTGAAGGGCACTAAATCACTCCAGTGAGGCACGGTGTCCTACTCTTCCCCCCCCACCCCCCCAGGAGTAAATCTCTCTGCATTTGTGATTGATGACCTGTACCTTCTCTTCTTGGATTCTGCGAACAATCCAGTATTGTTGTTAGAAAAGCTGCAAGAGCAACTAAACCACTGTTTCTTGTCCCCTATTTAAATGTGACATTAGAGAGTGACATAAGTTGAAGATGAGAAAGTCTCACTTTAGATAGAGAGAGGATGTAAAAAGTTTCCAAGGGACCATGAAGCACTTTGATCAAGTGTTTGATCAAGGACAGCGTGACTACTATGAAGAGACACACAATAACAAGTAATGCTGTATTTGTCAAGGAGGTTTTTTTCAGTGTTCTGGAACGCTGTATCTTGGAAACAGTTCTACCCAGTATTAGAAGGAGATAACTTGTTTTCATGGGTTCCTGTGGTCAAACTGTTTGTCACTGCACGAGGAGAAGAGATTTGTGTCCCTGCATAACGTTTCCATTTCATCATCCAGTGCATATAATGATTTAATGATGCAATATATGAGCAAAGCATTCCTAGCATAGACATTGTTAAGTTATAAAGCTGTGCTAACAATAGAATGAAAACAGTCTTTGTGGATGAAACAAACTACAGTATAAAAGCAGCTTTGCTGGCTTAAGAACGCTACATTTATACAGGGGCTTATCGTGTGCCTACGCTGTTCAGTGGTCTTCCTTAACAAAGCTATGCTAGCAAAAAGCTGTGTCTTTCTAGTGCAAGAAAATTCTGGAGGGCTCTGGAAACTGCATGAGGAAACACAGGATGTGAAGAACTTTAGACAAATAGTAAAGATTGCCATTATCTAAAAGAATAAGTAAAAATTCGAAATAACAACAGGCAAGGTAAAAAGTTCACCCGCTGAACAGGCTGGCATATCAAAGGCAAAACTGGTGGGTTGAAGAAGTAGCAGTCTTGCTCCAGAAATCTCCAGCAGTACTGGAAACCAGACCAGCACTACAGCAGAGCTGCAAACTAGGCTGTTGAAATCCTGAAAGCTGGCACTATTTAGGCTGGTTGCAAACTATTAAAGATTACTAGATGCAACTGCTATCTTGGACTACAGACAACCCAAAGAAACAAAAATTCTAAAAAATAGCAGATACAAACACAGGAGACAAAGCTTGAGCAGCTTTTCTCAGTGAAGGAGTAGTCCTAACCCCTGGTAGCTCCATGAGATGTTTTACTTCATCATTATTTTGTGGGCTGAGTACAAACCACCTAATTTTAATTTTGGACTTGTTCATCTTTGTTATGGGAAAGTAAGGTGGTTGATTGGACTGTCAATTAAATGAAAAAAGTTAAGAATAACCAACATACCAATACTCTGAATCACATTAATTTTGAGATCTTCCTAGATAATTTTGCAAATAAGCAGACTGATAAAAAATATTTAATTTCTCTGTGCTAAAAACTTAAAAATCTAATTAAATCTGCATGGATATCTATTTTTTCAAACCGTTTAATTTAGTGTATTGGTATGGAGCCTGTGCAAAAGAAGAGCTTTTCTTGAAAATGACAGGTGTTCTGTATGCACTTAAGCTGATTTTCAGTACAGTTAGGCTGCTCATTTACATATTTAGCTGATGTGTTGTTGGAGATATGTATGATCAGAAAGTTGTCTTCAGGTTATCTGCAAGGCAAGGTGTGTTAGTAAGTTTTATTTGACCACCTGATACGGTTGAAAAAAGGCAAGCATTCAGGAACATAAACCATTCCTCAGTATTTCAGCAGCCTTTTATTTCAGTAATTTTAGTCAATTTTTAAGACAATTCAGGTTATCTATGACTAGTTTAAAATGCAGTACCACCTAGATCATAACATTTTACTTTCTGTTTAAAAACTCCAACAATTCATGTTAGAAATGTTTTCAAGGTTGTCACGTTGTTGGTGATAAAATGCTATTAAAGTCTCACGGTTTGTGAGAGATCACTTACTAATCTACCCATCTTATTAACCTTATTTTCCTCCCTGATCCTTAACACATTTCCAAGAAGTTTGGCAGTGTGTACTTAAGTCATTATACAATAGTATTTTCCCAATTTGGACATAAGAAAATGAGAGAAACTAGATATTAGTCTTGAACCAGATGATTTACTGCATTTATAGAATTCATTATTTTTATAGCATATTATTTTATACGCTACCTTTTAAATGGCAGGCGACAAACAGGAGAGCAGTTTTTTTTATACTTAGGAATGGAAATTTTGGCTTTAAGCAGCCTACTTCATTCAGAGCTTTTATGAGAGAAGTTGCTACTCCCTAAAGAAAGAAAACAGTTTTAGAAGACCATCACAGAAATCTAGAATGAAAATATATTCAAAGCCTGATCCTGCTGTCATGCAAACCTATCAACATCAGATGATACCCAATCTGGTGAATTGTAGAAGATAATAAATAATGTAAAATAGGGAGGGAAGTGACCATTAATAATTTCTGATTTCATATTCATGTCTCAGAATGTAGTCTGATGGACTTAGTTGTATTTTTTTCCATTAAAGCTACAAATACCTATTATTTCAAAGCTTTTAAAAATTCTTCTCAATTGTAAGTACACAGTTTAATATAATCCCATTAGTAAACATAAGACTCATATTGCATTAAAAATGAAATAAACTGGGTGGGATATACTATACGTTTTAATGTACAAAAGCAAAAACTGGCCTGTTCAAGGTATCCAGCCAAAGGAAGTGCAGTGAGTAGTATTGGCTCCTTTATTGGAGGGAGTTTATGTGGAAGCTTCAGATTCCAGTACTTCTCTGGTAACCTAAACAGAAAAACTAAGCACTTTTAAGAAGTATAAACCGTGACATGGTTAAAGATTAAAATGCAGTTAATATATTCACCTCATAAACTTCAGAAGTTTTTCTTCACTTTCAAAAATATATACCTTATTCTGATATTTTGCTGCATATTCGATGTTGCCAGGCACCAAAGCTTCATATCTGAAGAGGCAGAGCAAAAAA
This sequence comes from Phaethon lepturus, assembly GCF_000687285.1. Lineage (NCBI taxonomy): Eukaryota > Metazoa > Chordata > Aves > Phaethontiformes > Phaethontidae > Phaethon > Phaethon lepturus. The sequence continues at coordinate 3,927 of NW_010510463.1, forward strand.
GACTATTCACAAGAAATGTAAAACATAATTTGTGCAGTATAAATTCATGAGCTCTTGGGAGCCTTCTAGTAATTTAGCAAGTATAGGAACTACAAAAAAGTCGCAGCTGGATCATCCAAGTTTCCACCACATGACTGACAGTTACAAGGTTCAAAATCTGAGAGTCTCTGCCTCAAAATCTGCTTATTAAAGGTCTTTTATAGTGCTGCTTCAGAGCTCCTCTAGTTAAAATACCAATCATGGTTGTTCAAGAGATTAAGAAGGGGCAGCATAAAATTGACTATTATGGTTCTACCTTGTTGAGAAATTCCTGCACACTGAGGAAATCAGTGGGACTTTATGGTGGATCTTTATGGATCTCTTACAAAAATCATAATAGCTAGTTTTGCATCTACTAAGATTTTGTGAGGTTTGTTTGAACTTTTGAAGGCTTATGATAGAGAAAACTCAAACTATACCCAAGCAGTCTTCATCACAAAAGACAGTAAGCTGATGCAGATCCTTGTAGAACTTGTGGCCATATGAGTTTCAAAAGGTGATTTTACATTGCTTTCCAAAGCTACAGGCACAGTATAGAGAGTTGTAATTGCTTTTCCTGTCCAAACCCTGAACACTATTAAATGTACTTTGAAAGTATTTCCTCATTGATGTGTTAATATAGGACACATAGTCTACAATTCCAATGATGAAAACTGCTGTGATGTACCTCTGTTTTCCATCTAGGTAAGTGACTGGGCAGTATCCCTGCATTTCAGCACTTATAGGGAATAAGGCCTTCACTTCTGCCGCAGTCAGCTTCTTTGGTAGCTTATCAGGGGGTGGGAGAGGGTGAGGTGCCAGTGGTGGCACATAAACCTCTGGTCTGCTCAAGAATTTCTGTAGAAAAAGAAATTAAATGTTTTTATAATGAAAGAAATGCTGTAAGACTGTTAGTCAAACTCCAGAGGACTGGTTCACGCAATTCAGATGCTTGTTTATTCCACAACACCTTAGTGTGCTGCGCTGCTGCTGCTCTTGGGTTAAGTCATTTCTTTTCCAACCCACTCTCAGCTGAAGTCATCACTATCTGCCCACCATCCATCACTGTCCATTGCTATCATTAGCCATGGACATTTACCCCCCCATCTCCCCAAAACAGACGGAGAAAGGAGGAAATGGTTGTTTTAAAATGCATGTTTGATCTATGACAATTTGGAAGAGGAGGTTTGGTTTGAATGGACGCTGCTGCATTTTGTCTGCCTAGGCATTTGATAGCAGAGGTATACAAAAAAAAGCTTGAATACTACTAACACTAGTCTAATTCAGATTACATTTGCTTGTTTCTGTATGGAATTAAAGAATTTAAGCAACAGTGTTCCCTCCTCCTGTAATCTCCTCCCAGCCTGCTTTTTGACACTTACATCCAGTTCTTCCTGTGAAGCCATTTTGTAATAGTGTCCTCGAAATTCTGCAGCAAACTGCAATGACGACGTTACAGAGCAGTCAACCAATTCACCCTTTTCTGCAAGGCTGACGGGACAGTACTGTCCAAATTCCCCCAGCCGATACCGCAGCTCTTCAGGAGTGACACATAAATCAGCAATGCCGGCTGCTTTTCCTGTTGACAGAAGCAATTAATGACAATGTTTTATTAATGAAAGGCATCAAAACATCAAACATTTCTATTCAGAAATGTTTCATTTTAGACATAATTGATCATGTCAAAATAATATGAAATAATGAGAATTAAAGTAGCAATTTTAATAGATTGATTTTAAAAAGAAGTTGCAATCCATTTTACCAATTAATTTTAATAAAGTTTTCCTAGCACTTAAGAAATATAATAATTATTAGTGATGTGGGATACTTTGCATGCTTGACTTATTAATCTGTTTTTCCTGGGACAGCTTTATTTATGATTTATTATTTTACTCCTTTGTGTTGCTAAGGAACATTTCAGCTATTATTTTATTTCTTTACATGGGTGAAAAAGAGTACAAGGTGTGATGAAAGCCTCTCATTTATTCATCCATGTCTTGCAAATGCTACAGTCTATCTGGATGAAATACATTCAAAATCTTTAATAAAATGTCATATAAACTCCAGGCTATTTAAAAGTTGTGCTTTTCAAGCTTGATGTGAAAAAGTTAAACATTTTTAAAATATTTTTTGTGTTATGGCTGCAACTTTTAAGAAGGGTGCAGCCACAGATCTGTAGAAGTTAAAACCAAAAGGTGAGTATAAAATAAGGAAGTCTGTTTTCCCTTCAGAGGAATTCTAGTTAAACTGTACAGGCATATTTAAAAGGCATATTTAATCCTGACCTATGCTGACATACAAAAATTCAAGTGGGAACTGTGCCATTTTAGACTAAAAGTAGTTTTCCTCTCACAGCACAGAAATTAACTCAGCATATTTAACCTTAATTCTGAACATCTGATTAACATTTTCCCTCTCCTTCCCTCTTCCTCCACTGACACTTAAGTGATGCTGCAAGTCATAGTTCCCCTTGTGTCCTTTGAGGTGCCCTTTGTGATTTATCACCCAATGCTGAGGAATCTGCCATGGACCATGAGACATCTGACTTCTTTCAGCTGTATTCTGTTACCCTGTTCTTTGGAGGATGGCCTCAGACTGTCCTGTAGGTGGTTTTGTCTTTGCTCTCTTCAAGAGACCTATTCAAGATCTCTGCAGATGAGAGCAAAGAATTCAAGGGTATGTATGTGCCCAAGAGTTAGCTTCATCCAAAGCAAGCTGAAGTTGAAATGTGCTCATTACATTGCAGCTTCTTAAAGAAACTAATATTTTTTTGAGAAACTTTATTTTTCTTTTACCTTCTTTTATTCTTTCCAGGTATATCTGGATTTCCTTAACAACCAGTTGAACTTCCTGCAGTACTTTCTTCCAGATCCACCACTTGCTCTGAAAGGCATCAATTACACACCAGTTCTGATGTTCCTTCTTATAGTAAGTCCTAATTGCATCAATGTGCTGTTTATAGCAGGAATTTTTAATAGCTAGAATCTGTGAGCTGTCATGTTCAGGGTAGGGAAGTCTGAAGACAATGAAAAATTTAAGTATGAAGGTTAGATCATTTCATTGAATTTCACGCGTAAATTCTAGAGTTAACTTTAAGTCCTTTTTACAAAATTGTGCTTATTTGACACTGTAGAACATATTTGAGAAATACAACTTCTTAAGAATATTACCAGTTACATATGAAAAGCAGCATACTTCTGATCAGACAGTTACATTCAGAAACAAAGAACAAAACTTTTGCTCTTTGTGTCCCAAATACAACTCAGTAATTTTGTAAAGGACTTGGACTGTATCAGCACATATTAACTGATGCACACTACCAATACACCATTAAATAGTACCCTAGACAAAATGCTATAAGACTTTTAAAGTCAATTGTTTATTGAAAAACAGGCATAACTTTGAATTATGCTGTTGTTTGAAATCAAGAAGTAGCCATAATCCTTGGATATATTTTGAAAACTGCCTGACATATCTACATGTGCATAAATGGAAATAATTTGTCTGACCTCTAAAAATATTATGCAAGACCAGAAGAGATATTTTTATTAAATCATAGAAGTATTTCCTGTTCTGGTTCTTAATTTAAATGACGCCAAAAAAAGGATAAACTTCTGTTTTAATAGGATTAATTTCTCTGTAAGTTGTACCTTTCAGAAATATCTGAAACTGCACATTTGATTTGTAATTAAGCCTATGAAATGCAATTAGTTTGGTATTTAAAATGAAAAGTTTAAAGTAATACTTTTAAAAAGACAGCATTAATTTAATTTCTGGCAATGCAGATTGTCTTTAGGCTCTCAGTAAACAATTAAGCATTGTACTGATTACTTGATAAAAAGAAAGAGGCAAAATGAGAGAGACATGCAATAAGCTGTCTGGGACTTCTTAGAAACACTTCCTCTAATGAGAACCAGGTTCTTATACAATTTAATTTTAAGGTGAATGTTCTGTTCTTTTTAATTCTCTGTCCGTTTATAAACTACTTACTGCTTTTCCTCAAAAAAACCCAACAGCTCTTTAAATAGAATATTTATCTCCTTAGAAAAACAAAGAAGGAGGGAGCAATCTGAACTGAAAGGTTCAGATGAGTAACTCATGAATTGTATATGTTATTAAAATATACATTGTTTCAATTTTTTTAAAAGAACTCCAATTGAGACTTAAAAGAGAGCTTATAAGATGAAGTATCAAGTTCTCTTATGATGATAATAATTGATGAATGATAAACTTCAGGAGCAGAGTGAACTAGTAACATTTCTGATGTATAGTTTATCATTAAAGCCAATCAAACTAAGCAGTGGGTGCACAGCATTGCACATCAGTGACCTGAGTCATGCAACTGGGGGATCTGGCCAGAGCATGTCACAAATTCCTCTGCCCTCTTGTGTCTCCATTTCTCGTCTGTGGAAATCAAAGCATTAGAATGTAGAGGGACTGATATCCATATCTTTTCATATGTGGCGTTCGGACACCGAACGAGACAGCTGGGTTATGCATCAGCTTAGATATAGCCTCTCTGGGTACAGCACTGAGGCACATAAATAGAGAAATGACAGTATCATGTGGATGAAAATACTGCTATCAGGGAGCATCACTACCTGCTCGTGCTTTCCTTATCCAGCAGTGCTCTTCTGAACACTTCCTTTGCATCCATATCTAATTCAAAAATTTTCACTGGAATTATTCTAGCTGATTCTAAGAGGTTTACTTGCTTTCTTGTTACAGGATATCCATCAATTACAACCCTGCATACAAACAGAAGCAGAAAGACAGTTTCCCTCAGAAGTCAGTTTCTAATTAGCCATTAAGACTACGTATATTCCTAGTACATTCTCAATAGAGACAGAAGTCTACACCCATGCCATGAAGTTATTGCTGCCCTGACTTGATAGACATAGTCTTCACTCCTAAGAATTTGTAATCAAACAAACAAACAAACAAGAAGTAGATAGAATAAGAAATGTAAAGAGTAAAGGAAATACACAAAGGGCAAAAGGCATAGGAATGTAAGTGGATGGCTCTGACTTACGAAAATGGTGGACTTCAAAATTCTGACACGTCAGTCATTCAGAAACCTAATTTTAAATATGGGAAATCTCCATATGGATTGGGAGGAGTAGTTTTCAAAGTGAAGAGTAAAATGATTTATAGTACTTGATGAGTTTTTTAAATCATATTGAAGGAGAAATGCTTTTCACATATTAGGCAATACTGGGCCAAAATATACTGAAACAATATTCCAGTATCTAGCATGAAAGAAAAGTTGAAAGAATTCTGATCTCAAGCTCAAATAATTTTCAGAGATTATTCCAGAGTTGCCTTTCCTTGTAACAAGTCTCCTTTTTGGGGAGAGGAGTTGAATGTCATGAAATCACTATCATGAAGCATTTTAAGTCTGCCCAGTTTGGTAGGTGTTTCAATTTTGAAGAAAGAGCCTAGGAAATCAGAATCACATATGAATGAGGTGGAAAGACTCATTGGTTTCAGTTCTTCTTTAATAACTTCTGTTGTTAACAAAACTGCAAAAAACCTTGAGTACTGAACCAGTCCCATGACCAAAGAGAATCAGATGCATCCAAGTTGGTACTGGAGTTGGTATGAGAGAGATAAAATGGTGGTTCTCAAAGGATAATAGAAAATACTGGCTTATTGACTGAAAAAATGTAACTTTCATAAAGCATATTACTTGGACTTACAGGAATATACTGACTGGAAAATTGCAGAAAATTATTCTTCAGTCTCGTTTCCCAGAGTAATGTGAAGAGCCTCATTTTGTACAGATTATTTTCTTAATGCATAAACCACTGATGTGTTTTAGTGAAATTGTTTTACAGTGATAATATGGGAATCACTGCCTATGAAGGCACTGGCATGTCTTGAAAAAAACTCTAAAACCCAAGCAAGACTCTTACCCGGTGGTATTACACACGTGATTCATCAGAGCCACATCTAGAGCCTGGATGGCAAGTTCATCAGGTACGGTCAGTCCTTTGTGAAGATGCCACTTCAGCATAAGTGCCAACTCGCTCTCTGGCTGACTGTCTAACACTAGCCGTATGGCATCTCCCATACTCAGGCGCAGTAACCCATATACACTTGCAAATTTCTTGGCAACTGCAAAACATTTTGATTTCAAGACACAACTTTTACATAAGCAACATCACAACCTAGCAGTCTGTTAACGTATGTCCTTAGACTTAGAAGCCAACCGCTCAGCTCATTTCCTGGGTCATTTCCAATGCATATAATGTCAGTAAGTGGGTAGCTAACCCTGCTTAGGCCTCTGAAGGGCCCAAGCCTTTGCATATGTGCAGAGGTTGCCCAGTGCACTAACAGCATTCAGTTCAGCACAAATCTCAGCAGCAATAGTCAATATTATTACAAAATTTCTTAGAAAATATGCTTCCATTGCCTCCCCTTTACTGAACAGCTGGATCATTTATCTTGGAAATGGCAAATATGGTTAAAATTTCCGCCTTCATATGAGATATTTTGAACCTGTCTCTCCTTTTGCTAACACCCTATTCTAATCATTAAGCTATGGAGTAAGCTCAGTTTCATCCTCCTCCAGTTAAAGGCAGACCTGTGGATTGAAAGAGTCATGGAGGAAGAATGAGATGGAGAAAGACAGAAATCTTGGTTTTTTTAATCTAGAAGTTTGGAAACAGACTGGGGAATGTGGAGTTTTGGGTTCTATGGGTTCTAGTCCTTGATCCTAAGAATATTTCTTCATTTTGCATTAGCTCATATTGACTGAAAGAAATAAGAAACAATTAGAAAGCAATCAGAAATAATACAAGGGGAATAAATAGTCTAAGTCCAGATTTTCTACGTGCCACTCCAGGTCATTAACTTCTTAAGAAACTGGAGTAAAATTCAGATGGACAATGCATAAGTATCTACCTGTAAAATGAGACACTAGAGAATGAACTAAAGGATTCTATGCCCAGCAAGAAAAGCAGGAAGACCAACAGTATTAATAGTTTATGATTTTCTAACAGCAGTAATGACAGATACAGCTTCAGTCATTAGACAAGGCTTTGCTTTATACATAATACTGGCACCTACCTGTAGTCTTTCCAGATTTTGGAGGTCCCACGATTGCAATCTTAACTGGCACAGCTGGTTTAGGTTTTGGCTGACGAATATATTTGATCGGATTTTTCATAAATGTTTCTTTATTTTCTTTACTTGAAAAGAAATAAATATATTGTCGATGGATTACAGGAAAGACTGTGTTTTCATTGCTTTGTTGTGGCTTGATTACATCTCCTTCACTTAGCTGTAGCATATATAAAATGGAAAGCAGTTGATTAGGTTTGACAAAGCCTTCCCTCCCTCCATCCTACAGAAGAGGCTTTATAGACAGGTAGAGTCGTCCCAACGGTGTGAAACAAACCATCAAAGCATTCTAAAGTTTGTACATATGGACATAATGTTTTGTCCGAGTCTAAGGAACTTCCATACATACGCAATTTTTGTACAAAAAGATGAAGTAAACATTGAAGAGAGAAAGAATATTCACTGTTTCCAGTAGGTGGTACTGTAACACTTTCTGTCCATCAAGAGAGTGTAGTTAGAGAGGTATAACATAATACTTTTTTAAATTTTCAAAGAAAATAATTTTATTCCTCTGTGAATTAAAACCACTTATCTGCCTGACAGTAGAAGTTATACTGAGAATATTGTATTCAGCAGCAGTCATGTACAAATGAAGAAAGCAGAAAAGAATATAATCTCATTAATCATCTCATTGTGGTGAAGTTTAAAACCACAACAAGGCAAACCAAAAAAGCTTTTGGTAAAATACATACGCTGCTGATGAAATCTTTTCAAACACATCAGACAGACCACTAGAAAGTCTGTAGTGTTGATGAACTGACATGTAAGAGGAGCACTAATGGCAGAACGAGTCATTGCAGAAATGCTAAATGAATTCCTTGCACCACTGTTCACTATGTAAGAATGTAGTCATGTCCCTGTTGCAGCCCTTCTTGGAAGACCTGCTTTAAAGTGTCAATAAAAGATGTTTTAGAACAAACTGTTGACATCTGTAAAAAAAATTACCCAGATGGCATTCACCTTACAGTTCTAAAGGGACTTGGAAGGGAAATTGTTACTGAATAATGTGTAACCTATTTCTTACATTGGCCTTCCTTCCACAAAAAAGGAAGGAGGAGAAAGTGACCATTTTTTGAAAAGGCCTCGAGGATGGATACTGGCAAACATAGTCCAGTAAATCTGAACCTGTATTGAGCAAATTTAAGTAAATTAAGGAAAAAACGAGTAGTTACAGGCATATATATAAAATAATGGGGAAGAGCAACTCAGCTTCTCGTAGAGTTAAATCATACCTTGCAAATTTATTAGTATTCTTTGAAGGACTCAGTAAATATATAGATAAGTTGATCTGACTGTTAAAGAGATGAGACTGTCCTGCTGTGCGGCATTTCCTTGCCAGACTCTTCTCTGATTCTCAGGTTCCTATTTCTGCATCAAATCATTTCAGGGTGTTTGCCCTCAATTTATGAGATGTCAGGAGTCTGTTCTACTCTACATCTGGCTCCCATTCCTCCCTCAGTTCATCATTTTTATTCTCTACTTATCTAACTCCCTCCCCTCCAAATTTAATGTAAAAGTAATTGGCATATACTCTATCTGCCTTTCTACAAAAACCCCTCCAGTCCTTAATCAATTTCATCATTTCTGTTATATTTTAAAATACTCTCAAAATGATCCTATTTCCCTTTCATTATTGTCTGCATGTACATTTCCACTGTCAGCACACCACTCTGATTTTATCTAATAGCTTTCTATGACTTCTTTCTTCTAAATGAATTGTACTTTTTGGTTGGCAAAAAAACACTATACAGCAGAAATGAATGAATTGGAGAAATGGAATGACAAAAATTTAATGAAATCTAATAGAACAAAGTGCAAGGTCTAGCATGTAGGGACTAATAAGAATTTCTCGTATAAGCTGGGGTGCAGTAATTGGAAATGGCAAAAGAGAAGAAATATCTACTTTTATTAATACGTCCCCAGATTATTAAGATGCCAATTTGATGCAGCCATGGAAAAGGCAATTCTGATCCTAAAACATTTTAAGTAAGTATTTTGATTATATAAAGCCATAATAAGAGCTGATCTGTATACAATTCTGATTGCCAAAGTTAGAGAAAGATAAATGTGATCTGGAACAGGTGAAGACCCAACATGATGACTATACAAAAGGGAATAAAAGTTATTTGATTAATTAGCATAGTAAAATAAAGGCCAAAGTATGTTTCCTTTAGGAAGTTCCCGTTTTCTGTGTCCACTGGGGTTTTTTTAATCAATCCTCCTTGTTATTTCTGATTTACTCACAACCCAACCTGCTTTTATTTCTAGCATTAAACCAAAAAATTTACCTGCTAACATTTCACTTGCTACCTATAAAACTGTATCACCCCGCTTTTGGGGGTAGACATGAGTACTTTCTGACTTTGACTTTCCAGATCTCTAGTATGGAATTAGATTTGTTGCTTTTCAAAATTTCTAAATTTTGACAACAAAGAATTATTGCTGATGAATTGCATACACTTAACATCTGTTGGTTTACTTTTTTGTCACTTCTAGGGTTGGTGGCCACCTGTGTGGCTTCTTAGAAATTCAAACCCCAAATCCTTTCAGTTTGTTTTCATTGCTTCTGGAAGGCTTTAAGACCTTCTCTGTTATCCTGTGTTTTGTGGGTCATTAAGAATTAGGCATTTCTTTCTGATTTGATGCCACTTTTAATTCTATTGTTAATGCTAATGCAACAGATTTTACTAAATGCCTCTCAGGCTTAATTTAGCTGCAACACTGAAAAGACTAACACCTTTTATTATCAATGCTTGCTGTATTTTGTGCATATCCAGTGGTGCAGTTTTGATTTAGTAATGTAATTTTCATTAAATATTTCTGGTATTAGTAGCTACTGTCTGATAATACTTTTTATGTGAAATATATTTTTAAAAAGTATTACTTCTTGAAAATATTCTTCAGCTATTTAAGAACATTACCTTGATTGGATCCCACTGACCAAAAGAACTTGGAAATTTATATGAGAAAACTAGCATCTTATGTGCAAGTGGCAAACTTATTGGGTAACATTTCTCAAAAATGCTTCCACGATTTTCCACTAGAGAATTCAGCTTGCTATATATTTCATAGCATACGATGTGGGGCTTCTGTCCTCCATTGATCTTGATTTGTGGTATTAACAATTTTTCAAGTTCTTCCTGGTTACGAAAACATAATGAAATATTAGAATGATAATCGCAATCAGATTTTTAACAATGACTGACAGCGAGATTTTCTGTGAACTATCAAGCATTTCTTGAGCATGTTCGCAGTCACCGTAAATCAGCAGAATTTGGTTTGATATGAGAATTGGTCTTTCTGCCCATTGAAGTTTAAATTACCCAGCCTATATTAAGTATCACACTATTAAAAAAAAAAAAAAAAAGACAACATGACAGTTAACTTTGAGGAGTCTGCTATCATAAAGCTAAAGCTTAAGAAGTATCTTTTATTAAAAAGATAATAAAATATCATTCTTTCCCT
>NW_010510463.1:14565-18897 GCF_000687285.1 Phaethon lepturus
TAGGATGGCTTATTTAGTTACTCTCTAAAAATATTGCTGCTCTCTGGTGACTTAGTATTCCCCAGCTTATTTGACTAAAATACAAAACCAAACCATTTTCTACAAAACTTTTTCTAGCAACCTAATATTCTTAAAAGTGCTACTGTGTTTTAATGTCATCATTTAGTTTTTCCTAAAAGACCAAGATTCCACAATGTCAAAGGGGACCAACAATTACAGAATTAGAGAACAATAAAGAGGTGTCTTGAATAAAGAATCAGAAATAGTAAGTTATTTAAAGTTCTTTATAAAGGCATAAATGTTCTTGGAATTAAAAAAATAATGGGAAAAATACTGAGTAAGCTGTAACTAGAGGATGTTAGTAGTATCTAGTCTCAATATGTACTTTTATTATATGATACTACTTTTGTGTAATTCCTCAACTTACATATAATATCTATATAGATCCAGAGTCTTGGATCTTTCCACTTACTGTCATAAACAGAACTCGATATAATAATAAATTCTAAGACAGTAGTCACCTCTGTTGTTGCTGAGACTTATGTACTTCTTGAGAGAAACAAACGTTGCTGACTCTCTTAATTACCTGTTTCTGTTTCTGAGCAAATTTTTCATCAGTTTACTAATGCAACAAATGATACCCTCCCAAATGACAGAGAGGAAAATCCTCCAAGAACTACAGTATTCCACTAGTTTTAACTTGAAACATTGTATTGTTCATGTAAAGAGCTAAGGCTGTTAGCAGGCTTTCTTGTTTATTGTCTCTCATGGGCTTTATCCTAAATTCTTTCCAATTCTATTTTGCACATTCAGTTTATACTCAGAAAAGTGAAATTAGCCACAAGCTTCATTCAGAACCCCTAAAATTATTTTTGTGATTATCATTTGGATACATGATTATATGCATTGAATAGTTCAACAAAATTATGACATTTTATGGTCACTTTTGGAGATTGAATGTACTTTAAATTCATGTTCTTCCAAAATTAATGGAGAGGTGAATCTCTGAGCACAAAACATTGATCTTTTCAGCTTATAGCTTCCTTGAAGTACAAAGAATAGTAGGAGTATATTCTTGATTCATCTGACATTTAATCCATTAACTATCAAAATAAAATGAACCTTGAATCAGTTACAATTATGGTGTTGGTAACGGTTGTATTCATTTTGCGAATCTTAACATCTGTGTCTTGGCTATCTACATCTGTAAACTTTCACTCTGGCCAATGGACAGAGTTTCTTCTAAATCACAATTAGTTTCCTCCTGAAATAAGATACTTTGTATATAGTAAACAAATGGCACCAATCTACTAACTGCCTTAGACATGGGCATTAATGTTGCAAATATCTCAAGTTAGATGAGGTTGCCTCACCGTATGTAATTGCACTGATTTCAAGAAAATTACGCTACTAAGAACTGTGCAAAAAAGTTAGTGTTGTCTATTAAGGATTTTGCCTTAAAAATTATTTTCAAATCCTGTTCATATACTTATGAATCTCTAGTTTGGTTGCCTACATTAACTGACCTATCAAAAAGGAAGTAAGGATCCCAAGACTGGGTAGGTCCACTCAAAAGTTTCCTCTGTTTTTGCCCCAGCAATATTAGTCTTATAAATTATATACTTTTAAAAGTATATACCTTCTCACTACAGCCATATTTAGATCATGAGTACAGCAGCATGATTGTTTAAGCACTATAACTTTCAAATTTGACAACTGAAATAAAACTGAAAACTCTTCTTGCATCATGTGATCATATAATTTAACAAAATAGGCAGTGGAACAGGTACCTCTACACCTTGTAAACTGTCTGTTTCTGACTCAAACTTTTCCGCAATTTCATTTTTTATGCGGTCAACAGCATCAATCTCCTGTTCTTCTTCAGCCTCTTCTTCATCTAAAAACTCTTCTTCAAGTATATCTTCAATATCTTCATTCTCATCTTCCTCCTCAGTGGCTTCATAATGCTCCTTCTTTGCTAAAGCCTACCATGGTAAAATATTTTGTTGTTTCATGTCTATGATACAGATGTTTTGAAGGAACATATGGTATTCTTGTCTCTTTTTTAATTAAAAAAATCATTAATTCAACAAAACTTCATTTTGGGGTATCCTTTATTGTAAGCAAAAATCTAGTAAATTCTAGAATCATATTTCAGAAGAAAATACAGAGGTATTGCATAGTGATGCAGTGAAGCATTGTACCAGTTCCAAGAGTGCTTAAAAAACTGAAGTCCTATACTGCAGTTTTGATAAAAGGAGAATTTTTTTCATACATGGTATTGTAGTTTGGCAGGACTTTGTTATAAACAAGTTGAAAGTGTAGTTGACAGAATTTCATCAGCAGTCAAGTAGCACATTAATGCATTTATAAATATACGTTGTAATTGAGTTTGTGCAGAAAAACTGGTACAATCCTATTCTGGATTAACCATGGATTTGACAGGGTACTTAAAAGACATGCCTAATTGCAATTAGTGGGGCTACTCTTATGCTTACAAATTAGACATATAAAACACATTTGTAAGTATTTTGCTGAACTGGAGCACATATCAAGAATTCTTTTAAAATTGATTTTAGTGTTCATGAGTCAATAGTTTCTAAAACAATTTAAACATCATGTCAAATTATTTTTGAAAGTAGAAGTTTCTGACAGTCTATCACATTTTTACTATTCTACATTGCCCTGAAAATTCTGTGACTAAAAGCTCTAGAAATTTCTACTATATGAATACAAACACTTCTATTTAAAGTCTTATTAGTTTGTTTTCTGTTGTGGTGTAACCCAGCAGGTAGCCAAAACAACCACACAGCCATTCACTCAGCCTCCCCACCTCTGCAGTGGGATCGGGGAGAGAATTGGAAAAGAAAAAGGGCAGAACTCATGGTTTGAGATACAGTTTAATAGGACAGGAAAAAAAAATAATGGTAATAATAATGATAAAAGAATATACAAAACAAGTGATGCATAACACAATTGCTCACCACCTGCTGACTGATGCCCAGTTAGTTCTTGAGCCACAGCCCCTCCCTGGCCAACTCCCCCAGTTTATATACTGGGCATGACATAGTATGGTATGGAATATCCCTTTGGCCAGTTCGGGTCAGCTGTCCTGGCCATGTCCCCTCCCAGCTTTCCCTGCACACCCCACCTTCTGGCTGGCAGGCCAGAGCACGGGAAGATGAAAAGTCCTTGGCTGCTCAGCAACAACTGAAAATATCAGTATGTTATCAACATTTTCTCATCCCAAATCCAAAACATAGTCTCATACTGCTTTGTATGAAGAAAATTAACTCTATCCCAGCTGACACCAGGACAATTTCTTACCTCCTGTTTCTTTTGGTTTTGTTCTGCTAAAAGTTTTTCCCTTCTTCTAGCAATCTTCTCATCCTGTTAGTGAAAAAAGATGCAAGAAGACAATGATATTTGCTAATAAAAGATCTCCTCTGAGACTTGGTAATGTGATCTAGAATTAATGTTGTTCTTTCCACCTTAAAACACTGTTTCTAGTTGCTTCTAATGTTAAAAAATATTCTCTGTGCAGCTTAAATTCTTAAATTTTGCAGACCAGATATACCCCTCTACTAGGTGAACATGTAAGTAAATTTTAGTAAAACTAATTTGGCAGCTTCTGAGACGGAGATTAGAGGGGGGAAAAAGACTGTGATACTGATCACACTGAAAATATTATAATATTATTGGTAAACTGCAGAGTTTCTAAACTTATAGGTGGTTTCTGCCATTTGGCAAAGGGGTGACTGAGCATAGTATTAAATGTGTGCTGTTCCCTATGCCTTGTTTAAAACTGCCCAGTTTTGACCAATTTATAAGCATTTGAAATATAGTCCTACATACATGCTCCATAGATGCATGTCAAATATCTGATGGCTAAATCCTGTCTCAGAAGTAATATGCAGAAGCATTCCACTGAAGGGCACTGGGGCTGATGGATATTCAACCTGTAATTGCTGTTCTTGCACACTGTGATGCTGTCACCTGAACTGAGATCAGAAAAACTGAGTATGTCAACACGCAGGCAACAGTGCAATTTTAGAAATCCACGTTAACTCCAAGTGAAGTGGCCTGAATACCAGAGCATTCTAAGCAGAGCAGCAAGAAAGTCTGCACAGACTAATTTTCTCTACTCTTGTGAATAAACTCTGGTGTTCCTGAACGACACAGTGCCACAGGCGTACTCTTTGCTCTCAGTATCCTGTTGCCAGCTCCTTTCAGTGGAGGGAAACTCTAGGGTAGCGTTCAACTGCTCTGTCTGCTTTTCACAGACTCTGTATGTCCTCCAGCTTTACAGAATCACAGAATCACAGAAACACT
>NW_010510464.1:0-11350 GCF_000687285.1 Phaethon lepturus
GGCTGGGGCAGGTGGTGCCCGGGCATCCCGGGAGGTGCCCGGATCCGGGACCGTAAAAACAACTCGCCGAGGACCGGGCAGCCTCGATGCAACTGAAAAAGTGAATTTGCATTAAAGACCTGCTTAAACACACGCAGCGTGGGAATAACGGTGCCCGGCCCAGTTGTGCACGGGAGCCTGCCGGCACAGCCGGGGCTGCAGCGTGCTCCCGTGGGCACTTCGTCGTGGAAGGGATCTTCGTTAATGCCTCCCTCGTTCTCCCTGCTCTGGGATCGCTTTATCAGATTTAACAACCCCTGGTACAGGCAAAACTCGGATGTTACCCGAAACTTAAAAGGTGTGGGGAGCTCGCGAGCCTTGCTGCTTCCTTGGCTGCGCTGACATGAAGTGCCTGGATGTGCTGCCTTATGCATTTTAGGTGGACGTGGGATGTAGTCGCAGGGCACGAAGGTGGGAGATGCATCTTTAGATCTTCATAAGTGATCAAAACAAATACGTTTTATTCCTTTCCTCCTTTCTGATTTGCTTGTGCCTCTCGCATCTTCGTTTCCATCCTGCTGGAGAGCCCCATATGCCTGCCTGGGCACTGCCAGTAAATCTGGGCTCCGCTGTGTGCACGGCATCTCCCTGGGAACGGCTGGCTCTGGGCAGAATTACGGCCCTTTTTGACAATTGACAGATGTGAAAACAGACAGTGGTAGGCTGTGGTTACCTCACTCAGTGCCTACAGGTTTTTGGTGGACGGAGGCGATTTATTTATATTCCTGATCAGCTTTATGACAGTTTTTTACCTTGTTTTGGGCCAGAAGCCTTGATTTCCCTGAATAGGCTGCATTTCAATAAACTTGGATGGGGATTTTAGTGAGGTCCACCCTGTCTCTTTGTTCTGGATTTAATTCTAAAAATAACTGTAAAGTTTCTTTCTGTTTTTTAACTAGGTGGAGGCAGGCTTGTGGTTTACATCAGTGTGTTTACCTGTGTTGCTGGGTTTTGGGTTCCAGTGTAATATGCTGCGAGTAATACAGTTTATGTGAAAAATTACCACTTTCCAGTTATAATCAAACAGGGACAATATTTTTATTTTCAGGCTCTGGAGATACAGCCAGAATTTTTCGTTCACATGGCAGCAGCAAACTCTACTCCACCTGGCTCTTTGGATCTAAACCAGCCTGGATTTGCAAAGGAGATCCTGGGAACTAAACTGGAGGTCAAATACCTCTGCTCCGATTGCAAGAATATATTGAGGAGGCCGTTTCAAGCTCAGTGCGGACATCGCTACTGTTCCTATTGTCTGAAGAAAATTATAAGGTAACTTTTGTGTCTTCAGTCTGAAGACAAAATGCTTGAAAAGGTATTTTCAACCAAAAAAGGAGATAAAAGTCTAATTTTCAGGGCCTTCTCAGCAAGGAAGCTGTGTTTAATCATTGAGGTTCAGCATGAGGCCTTCTTTAAGGGGATGTGTAATCTCTGACTTGCTTTTATTGTTCTGGGGGTTGCTTCAAAGTTCCCTTTTCCAGAATGTCCTGGATTGTTTTTGCTGTTCAGGTGGCAATACAGGTGGATCACCCACCTCCTTCAGTTTTCACAGCTACTGAAACAACTTGCTCCTAAAAGTCATTGTATGGTTGTCATGCCGAAACGTGAGAAATTTGAGCACACACTGGCTTCTAGAAAAATTTCCTTGTGTTCTGTCTCACACTTGCCTCTAAGTGAGGGAGGTTGGATAGAGCGGTTAATCAGGAGAAGAAAAAAAATTCAGAATCAGAAATGGGCATCAAAAATACACATGAGCAAAGGCTCAATGTGTTGCTTTAAAAATAAGAAAATGCTTTGATTTTATAAGTTACCAAAAATTATTTTATAGTTAAATCATAAATCGGTCTCTCTTTGTTGCGTTTGACGATTTTTTTTCTGTCTGCTAGTGCTGGACCTCAAAAGTGTGCCAGCTGTATTCAGGAAGGAATATACGAAGAAGGAATTTCTATTTTGGAAACAAGCTCAGTAAGTAAAAATGCATTTTAAAAAATAAAGCAGATCACTGATGTCATTAATACCACTTGTGGTTTTTGTTTAAAACACAAGTTCTAAGAATCCCTTATTGCTAGGAAACATTTTCTTCAGTAGTGAGAGTTATGATTAATGTGGTGGGCTCCCCAGCTTCTAAAATCCAGGTTACGTTAACATAGCAGTGGCCTACTTAAACACTGTAATAATGATTCGTTTGCCATTAGCACACCTCTGAGGATGTAATGTGGCAACTGGCATGGGAGGAGCCTTAATAAAGTCTTAAGAAAGAATTAAGAGACTGTACTAAAACTGGAACCCCTCAGCGATTTTTGTGGTTTGCTTGGTTTTTCCGTTTTAGGCTTTCCCGGACAACGCAGCTCGTCGGGAGGTGGAAAGTCTGCCTGCTGTCTGTATTAACAGTGGCTGCACTTGGAAGGGGACTATTAAAGAATATGAGGTAAAGATCAAAGCAAGGCTTTCGATGGCTGCGTCCTTTTTCTTTCCTCTGTGTTTGGGGAAGGCTCAGGTAGTTTTGTTGTCTGGTGACACTGGCAGTGGTGGTGGGAGCTTTCACCTCCCTGGACTTCACTGTAAGGTGGAGAGATTTCTTGGCTGAGCTAGGTTTGTGTGCCCTGCCGCAGGCACAGGCTGAACTGAAACGTGATTGCAGGCACCAAGCACGTCCCTTCCATGGTGGGAAGCACCCGCCCTGTTTCCAACTCCTTTCTGCTATAAAAGACAAGTGAACTGTCAAGAAACTGTGCTGTACAATGAAATTGTTGTGAAGTTATCTGCATTACATGAATGTAGGTTTTAGACCTGCTTTAGACCCACAAGCTTTGGTGCTCCTCAGGGATGGTTTTGTCATCCCTCTTGGAATGGAAGAACTACCGTGTGGTGGGCTTGAGGTAAGAGGAATAAATTTTATTTTCCTCTAACACTTGCCCTAGGTAAAGATTGTAGCCCTGTGGTTCATGGAGCTTTGGTAGTGATAGTGACTGAGATGTGTGTCAGGAAAAGGTTTAACCTCAGTCTGTCCAGGCTAACATTTGGATTCTCTTTGCAATGCCACTGCAAGGTGTCAGGAAGAAACAACAGCTGTGGATCATGCCTGAGTTTTCTGCCTCGCTTGCTTAGCCTGTTAAGAGAGGTGCTGCTGTGCTTCTGCTTCCTTGTCCTGCTGGCTAGAACCTTCCCCTTTATGCTAGAAGGTCAGCCCAAAAGATGAGGGGATGCAGGGTGCTAAATGGTTCTCCTGTGAAACTCTCATTCATAGATCTGTAAGTGGCTCATGATGTGGATGTGTGGCTGAATAAATGTCAAGTTAAAAGCCTAACACTGATGCAGCGCTGAGAGTTTGGGAGTTGCATTTCAGGGTTGAGTGTGTTTTGCCGAGGTTCCAGGTTCAAGCTGTGCTGTTGGTGCCCTGCAGATTGTTAGACCCATGCTTTAATTTGTGCTGGTGACCAGTGACTATAAGTCCAATGGCCACTGCAGTGTTCAAAATGGTGATTGTAGTAAGTGAGCTCATCTCCATTAGACTAAACTAAATTATATTTGTCAGCAGCTTCCAATACTGTTGATTGGTACTGTGACTGACGAGCTTTACCGAACTTTTTCTTCTGGGTTTAAAAAAAGTCTTAAAGAGTTCCTGCAGAACTTGGCAAAAACCATCAGCTGCCAAAGGTCCTCCCTGTGTGGTCTTAAAACTATTTGAATGCAGGCTTGAGTCCAGACAGAACTTGCAGTAGAAGTTCAAAAGGGCAACGAGCTGTCCTGGGATAAGTCTTGCCTTCTTGCAAGACTGCATGTGTGCGTGGTGCTCTGGGATCAGCACAACCGCTTAAGAGCGTTTGAAATGGTAAGGCTGTGCCTCTTTTTTTTTAATCTCCACCTAATCTTCAAAAGGTCCCATTAGGTGCTTTGCTAAAACAGAGTATGTTTTGTAGAGGTGCGGCTTCAGAGTGCTTGGGCTGCAGGTCTGCAGCGCTGATCTCGACTGTCACAGGTTTTGTTAGTCTTGGGGCAGTCTTGGGCAATGGAAGGGGAGTGGGGATTTTGAGCAGTGCTGGTTGGTTTGCCTCAGGGTTGAGCTTGCCCCTCCTGCCTACCACAGGTGGCATTCAGTCTAATGGGGGTATGTTGTTTTGTGTCCTCTTGGGAAAAGCTGATTCCTTCCTGGGAACTGGTGGGAGGAGGCAAGGTCTGGCTTGTGTTATCCGTCCTCGCAGCTGCCTGCCAAAGAGCTGTGGCATTTAATCAGGCCTGGCTGTCCTCATGCGGTCGGAGCTTAGGAGATGGTATGTGTGGCTGAGAAGAGCTGATGAAAGGAGGCATCAAACGTGTTAGTCCAGAGTCTCTTGGTACCGTGGATTAATGTTAAATCCTGCCTTACAGGTAGGCTTGTTAGTTTAGTGCCACTGAGTAGAGTTTGCCTTGTGCAGTACAGTTGCATCTGTAGCCAGTAATGTGTGTAACGTCCTGCAGTAGCTCAGCACTCCCACTGTGGAAAGTCCCTCGCTGTGCTATTTCCGACAGGACATGGAAAGTCCCTAAGAGTGAATTCATTGTTTGCTAATTTAAAAATTGTGTGTTCGTATTGAGAGAGACTTACTCAGCTGCTATCCACTTACAAATCAAGAGACACCGTCACTTCTGGTTTGCTAATGTTACCAGGGCATGAACAAGGAAAAAAATGTTCTACAGCTGAAAGGCTCTAGCACCAAAAAAAAAAAAAAAAAAAAGAATAACATTGATTTCAGTTTTGCTTTCTGTTCAGGCAGACCGAAGTTGAGGTCTTAAAGGGACATACAAAACTGAAAGAGTGCAGTCTGCTTCATGACTTGCACTTCTGCTTAAAGCTATATGAAGCATCTGAAATTGTTTACGTGCTTAGAACATGTCTGAGTTTATAAATGCATTTTTCTGAATTTGTAAATAGTGTAAATATTTAGTGGCATTTGGATAAAGCAGTTTGTGGTGGGGCTGCAGGGTTTTTCCTTTTAATCAGTAACGTTTTTTCATGTATAGGTTTCCTGATGAGTCTACTTGAATGTACATACAGAACAACAGGCTGTGGGCAGGAGCCTTTAGGTTCAGGTGGAAAGTCTGAGGAGGGTTGCAGAAACTAAAACCTGTTAGAGCAAAAGGAAAGACCAAGACATGCTCTGTGATATCCAGGTAGTCTGTGGTTTCTGGAGCGTTTCTTTTCTTGCCTTGCAGTATCTCCAATTGCTTATGTCTGTCTTCTGTTTGATCAACATGTCTTCAGTTCTCATATACCTTTTATTTATGCTTTTCATACTGCCAGCTCACATTCTTTGCCCCTCACCAGGATTGGGATGGGGAGAGGGGGCTGCAGAGGGGTGTTCACATGGTCAGACTTGGCATTTCCAGTTGTTACCCAGACAGAAGTTTTAACTATGCCCCATTCATCTCAGGAGATATAAAATTGAGACATAAGGAAATAAATTGGCCAAGCTTTGGAAGAAGAACTGTTTTAAACTTAATCCTGACAGCATTATTTAAACTAAGTTGTGAGTGGAGGGTTTCTGGGAAAACAGATGAGCTCAGCTAATGACGATGGGTGACTGTCATTTGTGGTGATAACCTGTCCTAATCCAAACTGGAGGGGATGTGTTTTCCTTGTAGTTTGTTGTCACCTTGATTTTGAAGAATTCACTTTAACTGAAGCCTGGAAGGCTGTGGAAGGTGCAAAACTCATAACTTAAGTGACAGTATTCCAAAGCCCATGGTATTGGAGAGTATGTCTGCATCCCCTTCTGGGCTATGTGGCTTCCTGGGGCCCAGAGGACAAGGTGAACACTTCTTGCCCAGTGTTCCTACTGGGAGATGCTGGAGAAGCCCTGACACACCTAGTGTAGAGAAAACTGCCACCTCTTCAAAAACGCTCCTGGGCGGCCTGAGCGGATCTCAGGGGTCTCCTGCTTGGTGATGCTTCACCACTACTACCATGCCCTGATTGTTTTAGATGGTGATTTTCAGCTTAGGTGAAAACTTCAGCTTCAGGCTTTTACACATTGTTTAGAACAGGGCTGCTGATCTTTGAAGCTACTTCACTTGGCTCCTGTTGCCTCCAAAGTGTGCTTCTGAGTGTTTTATAGTGGTGGTGTCGGCATGAGAATACAGCATTTTAAGTGCTGTGACAAGCACACTTGGTGATACTGTAGCAGGGTGACCAGCTTTCCTTTTAAAATCAGGTACAGTATTTATTGTCTTTTTCTGAAGGTTTTGGCTCCAAATTAGGATATGGTGTTGAAGTGCAGTTTGCAGACAGCTCCAGTCTGATCAGCAGTTTGCCCCAGGACCAGATCCCTTTCTTGTGAGAGGATCCCTGACTTGCACAGCTGACCAAAAGCACCTCCTGTTTTGGAAAAAGGGATCTGATACACCTTTACTTTCCAGACCTGGAGCTGAGGTCCCCAAACAAAACCCTTACAGTCCCTGAGATAGAGTTTATGTAGCTGGCTGCCCAGACACGAGGCAGTTTCCCGTCCAAGCCCGTGCTGGGAGGTAAGCCACGGGGAGTGCCGGAGAACGCGTGTGGGAGGGGGTTGGAAAGCCCCAGCTGTAAAGGGTCTGCTCTTAGCGTCTGAAAACAGCTCGGCCTCCTTGTGGTGGCCCATCTAATTAACAGTTTTGGTATCTGCCCCTAGGGAAATGAAAAGCTCTAAGTTGCAAGCTTTGAAGCTGAGGCAAGCACTGTGTGTCCCTTCTAAGTGGTGATGAAACCCCTCAGCATGAACACAACTTTGGGAGTTGTGGGTCAGCACTTTATGCCCAGGGAGGTGTTCCTAGGGCTCCAGGTGTCTGGCAGGAGCCAAAGCCACAATCACACACACCTCCTTGGGCAATTCCAACTCTTTGGACAGCCTAGAGGAGTCGGATTTGAAATCAAGCCACTCACCCCAGGCTCGACTTCTCCAGCACGTGAAAGATGCCTGTTCCCAGTTGTAATATTTGTCTCATCTCACCTTTCCAGGGCGCCAGGGTTTTTCTCAGCCTCATGCTCTAACAGCCCTTCTGTTCACAGCCTGCACCTCCGTGCTGCCTGTGAGGCAAAGGAGTCAGTCCTGCCCCTGCCCACCATCTGCAGCTTTCAGAGCTTGACAGGCATCAGCACCACCCTTTCTAATGTGAAGGTCAGGCAGACCCTGAGAGGCTTCAGCCTGAGGCTGTCCCTTTTGATCCGAGTGATGAAGGTGAAGCTTTTCGTGATGGTGAAAGTACTGCTGGAAGAGAGGGGCATCTCTCCAGATGGACCTGGTGGGCATGGGCAGCGCTTTCAGTGTGCTTAAAGCACAGCCAACAGCACTGCAGCATCTCCTGCAGCTAACCACAGCAATCGGGTGTCACAAATAACTATCAGAGGTGAATTCAGATCAGTGCCTGGCATCGTTAGTGTGATGGCATCATTGGAGTCCACTCCCCAGTGGTGGGTTGTTCTCGAGCAGTGACCTCATTTGATGTGAACAGCACATCTTGGGCATTTTTCACATAACTATGGCTGTGGCTGTTAATTGTAGCCTAGAAGACCTGTGGAGTTAACTCTGATCAGACATTCCCAATTGCTTTGAACCTCCCTTATGTGTCAAACAACTGTTTATGGGGGTCTGACGCCGTAGTTTTTAATTTCCTTGTCAAGTAGATTCAGTCTTTTTGTTTTGCAATGCAGTTGGCCCATCTGAGGTGAGGGATAGTGGTGCATGGGCTTCAACTGGCTGTGGGGCTAGGTCAGGTTTAGGCTTGGGCTTATCTAAAATGCTCTGGGGTCCAGCCCTGCTCCATTTCAGACTAGAGTCTGTCTAGCAAAATCATTCCTCTGGGATAACGGAGGGATTTGGAGAAAGCATCCTGGAGTGTCCCACAGCTCACGTAGTTCAAAGCAAACAGGGAAAGGCAAGAGTCTGTTAGCAGATGTTAGAACACCCGTTGCTGCTTTCAAATGTTTCTTGTGCCTTCAGCCTTCTTCAAAACCTGCTACTGTTTCCACATCCTTACTCAATGCAGGAAACATTGCCTCTATGAATAAACCCCAAATCAAATGTCTCTCTAATCATCCCTAAAAGCTGATGAACAAAACCAGAGAAAGCTGAAAGCAAAAGTTGTTCTGCTGGTTCTGAAAACAGGCATGAACAAGGCCCCTGGGAAGCCCTGACATCTCTTCTGCTAATTGTCCTCAACTCAGATGGTGTTGGACAGCTGAATAAAGGCAGTGTCGGTTTCCCATGCCATTGCTGCCATATGCTTGCCCATTAAAGCCACAAGCAGTTACTGATGGGAACTTAATCTTTGTTTTTGGCACTTTCTTTGAGGTTTAATTATTTGTGATGCCAAGTGAACTTCCTTGGATCTCTGTCACCAGTGTGTCCCAGCAAAGGCAGCAGTTTGTGTCTGGCACCAGCTGATGTGATGGTCTCAGAAAGTTCCCGTTCCTGGTTGGCACTGTGAATTACAGACTGGGTTCCTGTTTTCTAGCCCTGCGTTGCTGGGCTCCATGCAATAGCACAAGGACCATGTGTGTGGTAGCCCAGCCCACCTGTGTGGGGAAAGCTTCGAGCAGGCCTGGCTTAAAACCAGCCTTAGAACTCCCCTGACAAGGAGGAGACGCAGCACAGAAGGGCATGGTGGCTTCTGAGGAGCAGGACATCCTAAAGTGCCTGTGTTTTGTGACACATTCCCCTCTTGGAGGCTCTGGAGCCCCTGGAGACCTGGCAGAGGTGCACGAAGCAACTCATGCTTCTTGGCGCAAGGGATTTGGGTTCCCTCGAAACCTAGGCAAAAAGCCTTCCTCTTTTACACTGGAGACCCATTTTCAGTGTCTTTTCTACAATTCTGTGGGCCCACCCTTTTTCTTCTAGCCAGGCTAAGATGCCAAAGGAGCCGTGTGCGGGACACGGCAGCGTTGGGGCTGGAGAGTGCCAAAGCCCTGACAGTGCTCCGGTGAACCCTGTGCCGCTTCAGCTGCCTTTCCTCTGCCGTCCTGTTAATTTTCCTTCCTTTTGGTGCTCTCTTCCTGCTGCCAAGCCCGTCAGCTTTCTTTATGCTTATGATCACTGTTGCCATGGTTGGAGGGGACTGATGGACTAACTTTCAAAGGTCAACCTGGAGGAGACTGTTTGCAGCAGAGCTGCGTGTGCAGCTCGCACCGAGCCGGTTCTGTTGCACCTCATGTCTCTGCCAACCCTGCCCTTTGCGGTAACTTTCCCGCAGGGTTCTGGCAGAGGCATCTCGCAGCAGCTGTTTCCAAGGCTGCTTTTCTCAGCTGCCTGCCTTGTCCCTTAGCTGGAGGGAGAGCATTTTGTCATGCGGATGGATTTCCCAACGCAAGACCTCCATAAAAACGGGCTTGCGTTGATATGGCAGGTTGTGAGCGGGGCAGCTGGGGAGCAGGTGCACTTCCTGCTCTGACACCGTGATATGGGGAGAATAATTTTCAGCATCAGCCTCTTCCATAGTTCATAGTTTTGGAGGCAAAGCAGCGATCGGATTAAACTGCGGTTTCCCTTTTGTCTTACTTACACAGGTCCAGCAGAGCAGCTCATCCTGGCATTCCTTAGGAAACGATCACTGCGTCCTCCAGGGATCAGCTGCTGTTATTAAAACCCGCTTTTTCCCTGTGTGAGCCTGTGCTTTTCTGCGCGGCTGCACTGAAATGTGCTGCCCCAGCTGTCGCA
Source organism: Phaethon lepturus (assembly GCF_000687285.1). NCBI lineage: Eukaryota > Metazoa > Chordata > Aves > Phaethontiformes > Phaethontidae > Phaethon > Phaethon lepturus. Next base: position 9,705 of record NW_010510464.1, read on the forward strand.
GAGCTGCCATGAAGGGAACTGCCTGTTCCTGCTGGATGAGTGCTAGGGGTGTAGCGGGATGATCCCGCGGAATGGGAAGGAGCCCCACTCTGAGCAGGAGTGCCCTGAGAGACACCTCCACTGCAAATACTGCAAATCACTTTTCTGCTTTCCTGATACTGAGGTAGGAGGGTTAGGGCTTGCGCACAGGCAGCTCTGTTCACCGGCAGGCCTCCCGGCAAGGGGAGGAGGGCTCGCCGCTGTCGTTGCAGCCCATTGGCGCTGCCCTGGAGAGTCCTCCAGCAGGTGCTGGAGGACTGAGCGGCCATGGTGGTAACGCACGAGCGCTTGTGCCCTGAGGTAGTGCTCACAGGCTGCCTTGCTCTGTCCGAAGGCGGCGATAGCGTCTGATTTTCTAGTCTCCCAGGCGGGCTCCCAGAGAATCGCCTGTTCTGGTGGCGGTGTGTGATGTGCAGGCTGCTGCTGGGTTGTCTCGCTGTTTATTTTTAGGGAACGAAATTGATGTGTGGATCAATTGGCAAGTTAGGTTCTGAGTGGGAAGAGCGCGAAGTTGCTGTGCAGACTGTTAACTCTGCCCAGTTTGGTTTTCCCACCCCTGCTGTTGAATGCTGCAGGCTGGTTTGTGCCTCGGAGCCCAGCTGGTGGGTGAGAAGTCCATGCCAAGATAACCAGAGGGGAGCCCTGAAGGTTTAAGTCTGACCGTTGTCCTCCAGCTCCACTTTAATTCTTCTGTTGCTGTCCCCTCTCTCTGACCCCCACCTGGCTTGACTTCCACAACTCTGGGAGAGTGCTCTCACCTAGCCCCATTCACAGTAATGGTTTTCCAAAGCTGCCTGAAATGATCATGGCAAATGCCTGAATGTCAGAGATGCTCATCCCTCCTGCAGAAGCTCATGGATGTGCACTTGGGAAAGGTGTAAACAGGAGGATTGCCCCAGTCCTGGGGGAATGGAGTGTGACAGATCACGCCTGAATGCCAACCCCTGCTCGTTGGCTCCTGGGTGGGGTGGATTTCTTTCAGTGGTGATACCATCTGTCTCTGTTTAGACACCCACCTTCCCCCGTGCGGAGGGGGAAGGAGCAGGGGATTCCAGAAGAGCCTGAAACTGTTTATACAAGAATGTTTTAGAGGTTTGGATGTGTGCTGGTTAAAGCTAATGCTTCTGGGGTGTCTTAATATACATATGGACCAGTTGCACTTTCAGCTTAGCTGTGCAGGGCTGGTTTCACTTCTCATGCTGCGAACTGGGCACACTTTGCAGGGCTGCCTGCGCATTGGGTGTTATATCGTGGTAGAGCATGGAGTTGGGATGGAAGATAAATGCTGGGAGGTGGGGAGTGTAGAGGGGGTGGTAGCTTCACACCTAGCACATTGGCACAGGAGAGTAAGTTTTAAATACTCCCTTTTTAAATAGTTGCCTCTGCAGTGAAGTTTCCTTCCTCCAGCCAGACTGTCTGTTCTTATGCCAGCGTTTTGTGGGTCGTGGGGAAGATGCTATCTGATGTTTCTAGAATATGAGAGCAGTAGGTGGGTAGAAGAAAGGGTTTAGTCCCTCTGAGCGAGGGGGATGAAGGAAGGCGCTCTGCCTCCACTGCTGCCTCTGCAGGCAGCGGTGTCCGTGCAGGCAGCACTGCCCAGCTGAACC
>NW_010510464.1:11381-22005 GCF_000687285.1 Phaethon lepturus
TCACTTTTCCAGGGACGGTGCCGTGAGGCTTTGAGTCTGATTACTCATTTAAAGTATAAAAAGGAGAGAGTAACAAAGAAGCCAAAGCTGAGCCACTAATGGGTTTCACTTTCCAGTTTCTGATGGGGTGACAGTATTTATGCTTGTGCATGTTCCCCCCCCCCATTGTAACTTCTTCTAATAAAGAATAAATGGGACCAAGTTTTCAAAGCATCTGGTTTCCGATAACTGCTTTATAAAAGCTTCTGTGTTTGGTTTTTTTTCCTATTACTACCATGATAGGATACTTCAGTGCACTGATCTTTTAATCTGAATTTTGAACTGCATTTTCATGGCATTTACAATGCCTTGTTTCACCTGGTTGGTGTGTAAAGAGAAGGTTTAAGCAGTGTGGAAATGACACAGAAAGCAGAGACACATTCTAGCATTCCCAATTTAGCTGGTATTGCTGGCCTTAGTATCTGCTGAGGACAGATTATCGCATTGCCCTCATCATTTGTTCAGTTCCTCTGGCTGCCAAACAACCTGCCTGTGCTCTTGCTGCAGGGGTGGGTGCTTGTGTGGAGGGGCTATTAAATGCAACTGTTTTAAAATATTTTTCTTTCTGTTTGAAAAATAATTTTCTGATTTGAATGTGAAGATTCTATCAGACAGCTCAGCCCAGTGTGTGATGAGTAGGCTATGGGTTCATACTTAAGCTGACTGATAACCATTACAGTGGAAAAATTATACAAATTATCTTGCTGAAATAGTGGCTTACTTCACTGAACCTGCCGGAACGTGTATTTTCTTGGCAGAGCCATAAATGGAGCTTCCTGTTGCTTATCTTTTCCATCAAAGCAGCAATTTGATTATTCTTTTAAATTATAGCAGCTTTTAAATTGAGGCTGAGGCTACATAGGCACCCAAAATTCTGGTAGCCTGGAGATCACACAAGTAGGTCAGCATGCAGAATTATCAGCATGACTGAGATTTGCGTATGGGTTGGTAGAATACAGCGCTCTCCCATAACAAAATATAAAACTACCCCTGTTGAATTGTACTTATCCTATAACCTCATTGGAGCTTTTATTTAGAGGACTAAATGTTCTCCTGTCAATTCTTTTACAGGCTCATGATGAAGTCTGCCCTGAATTTCCACTGACTTGCGAAGGCTGTGGGAAGAAGATTCCAAGGGAGAAGGTATTTATCTGACTGTTGATGAACCATGTGCTGCGGTGGCGTTTGGGGTCCTGATGGGCTGACACTGGCATTCTTGGAGTGGGGAGGAAAACCGAGACCATTAGAAAGTGGATTGGGGAAGACAATTAAGTGGCAGCCATTAGTACAGATGTGACCTTTCCATAAGGGTCAAAATACCGGTAGGGTGCAGGTGAATGTGACTCATTGGCACTTGTAGTTTTGCATTAGGGCTGCCGATGCCACCTCCCTTTGATCGGTGCGTTTGCCATGTTTGGGTGCGGAGTTTCCATGGGAAAAGCATGCTTGTGGGTTTAAAGGGGACTTATGTCCTATGTAAAGCAACTATATCAGCCATTGCTGCAATTATGGAAAGGGACTCCATCTCCAGCTAAATTAATTTATTTCTAATTAATCGTGCAATGGAATCCATCTCTATAGGGTCTCCATGCTACTGGCTTCTGGGGCAAGGCTCAAAAGTCTGAGAATCAAAGTTTTGGGAAACATCTTAAAGAATCACATTCATTTGAAAATGTCCTGCCTGCTACGGCCAAATATTTTTAGTAGCGCTGTTGCAAAAGGGGAGGGGGGACAGAAGCATCAAAAGGGCGAGCAAAGAATTCTAAATGGGCAGCGTAATGAAGGACTTGGTGCTGGGGTCTTGGGATATAGATCTGCCCATCTGCAGGCTGAAGCTGGAGCCCAGCAGAGACTAGACTTGTAGGATTCCCATAGGTGATCTACCCTTTGTTTAAATATTAACTCCCTCTTTTATCTCTCTCCAAACTTTTGTTGATTAGCTGCAGCCATTGTAACTCTGAGTAACCTGACTCATTAAGCAAGCCAGATGGATCTAGAAACTTTTTTAAAAAGTGGTTTAAAAACAGTTTTAATCGACATCTGTTGTAGCAGATGTAGGTGTTAAATGTGGAATATGGTTGTTGTTCTGAACAGACCACTGATATCTGATGATCAGAGGTACATCAAAAACAAGATGATGATGTGCCAGTGCTTGTTAGCATTTATCATGCACTGTGTGGGAACCCAAGCGAGTCATCTTGGTGGCTGGGGGTTTAGTGGCACTTCTCTGTAGAAATATCCACTGTTGGCCTCTGTTCTTCACAGCAGCTGTTAGACAAGAGGTGGCTGAGGTACACGTCCTTCGGCACCCCAGCAAGGGGATTGGACCCAGCAGAGCATCTTCCCTTGCAGAGGTGGACCTGCAGTGATTGCTATAAATACTCAGGCAGGACCACCAGGAAGCTTTTTGTTCTCAGATTTATAATACTTAGCTGAAAGTAAAAATACCAAGCTGTGGCATGTCCCGACTAGAGTCACATGAAGTACACAAAATGAAATGGCTATCTGTTGCATAGGGTTGTTCCTCATGCCTCCCCTTCCTCTGCCCTCAGTGAAGCTTGTTGCTCAGCATCCATAACATGTGCCTGTGCTGGTTGCTTTTTCTTTCTTGCATATGCAGGTGAGAAGTGAGACCTCCTAGCTGTCAAGAGAAATAAAACTTTCAGGTGTCAGTGCTATATTTATATTACCGTGAAGGTCATACCTAAGGGTAGGCAGTGTCCAGGTTTAACCACGCACTTGGGCAGCTAGTGATTAGTGGTGGCCTGGGTGTTCTTGAGATCTTCTTCAGTTTCCTAGACGTCAGTGAGATGGTAAGGGAGCTACTGGGGACACATAAGATCTAACATTGCCTTCTTCCCTTTCTAGTTTCGGGACCATGTGAAGACTTGCGGCAGATCTAAAGTGCCTTGCAGATTTGAGGTTGTCGGGTGTGCTGCGGTGGTAAGGGCTTGTCTGTTGATGTTTATCTTGGGACTTGTTTTCAGTTCCAGTGTTAGACTTAACCTGCAAACTGCTGTTGCCCAAACCGTTACAGATGTTTGTGTTCAGATATTTGAAGTGGTGTTTCAAACCCTTTGCAAATGGAGCTTAACATCATCTGCTGTCCAGAGTTCAGGTATCCAGAGAATGAACTTAACATGGAATGAAACCTCTTCCTTCTTGAGGAGCACCCTGAGTGCTTTGAGTCTCTGGTGGTTAAGCTGCTTTTAGCCGTAAGCACAGAACTGGGACCAGGCCATATTTCTCCATGTGACTTAGTTTTCCCCGCTTCTACTAGTGAAGCTGATCTAAATCCCTCCTCAGGGGGATTATGTGAGGCTTTGTTGTTTGATGCTGTTAAGTACATCTGACGGAGGGAGCCCTTTTGTGAAGTAATGGAGGAAGACAGAGTAGAGCAGTGTGTAGAGCTGGGGAAGCGTTAAGCATCCATCATTGTATGTGATTTTCAGCATTTCTAAAACAAAACAAATGATCACACCCCCAAAACAGGTTTTTTAACTATCTTTCTTTGGTTTTTCTCCTTTATAAATTAGAGCTAATGTTGTGACCTCAAAAGGAGGAATTTGTTCTGTGGATGGTGACAGTGTAGATTGAGCTTGCTGAATGGGAGATGTATTTTTCTTCATGTAGGTGGAGAATGAAAAGCTGCCAGAACACGAAAGCAAGTGCTTGGCAGAGCATCTCTACATGCTGCTGAGTTTTGTGCTCAGCCTCAAGGCTGGGTCTGGAGACCTAAAGCCCCTTCCTGCTCTTTCCTCATCACAAAACAACTCCCCGCTATTGGCAGCAAACTCTCTGTGCTCGGAGTCGGAGCTGTCCAGGTCCCTGGAGCTCTTGGGAAGATGTGAAGCCCTTGAGAGGAAAACAGTGACCTTTGAGAACATTGTCTGTGTGCTCAATCGGGAGGTGGAAAGAGGGTCCCAACCAGCCGAAGCCTACAGTCGGCAACATCGACTAGACCAGGAGAAAATCGAAACGCTGAGTAACAAGGTATGTAACCACTGGCTTGTGCTTTCCAGCACTGTGAGCGGAGACTTTTTTTAGTTTCTTTTCCATGTTATTAGCTAGGAAAGCTTCACCGCCTAGCCCTGAAACTCCACAAATTTGAAGGCAGAACTACAGTATCCTTTCTGCCCGTGCCCATCCATCAAAATCTTCCTGGAAAAGATGGGAACTAAACTGACTTGCATAAAGCATTCAGATCTCTATTAGTAATCAAGTTATGCAGACACTGAGATGTTGCTAGGTGAAGTTTTCCAACAAGAGACAGAGCACCCAGCATTTCAGTGGACCTCTCTGAATCCATGGGGCTGCTCACCTTCCAGATCTTTCAAAAGGAGTGTAATCACTGATGCTGCGCTACGCTGTTGTGCCAAGCATGGTCTGGAGGTGTGAAGAAGCTGCCCCCACCAGTATGCTCCAGCACAGTCCCTGCTGAGCGCTGCCAGTGTGTCTTGGCAGCTGGGAGTTGTGCAGTTTGCAGCGTACCTGTGCTCTCTTGGCAAGGGAGCTGCCAAAACTGGCGTAACCCTACGTTAGCTAGCAGTGATTAACCCTGTGGAGACCTTGTTGTCTGGGTGTCGGTGGTTCTCTTTCTCAGTCTAGTTTTGTCACAATGCTGAGGTTTTGGGTTGGTTTTCCCCCCACCCCATCCTCACTTCTTGTGCTGTTAAGGTAACAGAGCTGCTCGTTGGGGGCATTTTTACATTCGCTCTGGGAAAGTTTCCAGCTCAAGCACTGAACTGTATCAATGTATAATGACAGGTTCAAAAGGAAGCTTCAGTGAATTGGCTTACGATGCTAAATTTCTCCCTCCTGTGGCCCCTGTCAGTTCTGGAGGACATCTCTCACTAAAGAGTTATCCTGGAGGGGATGCTGGTGTCTGCTGGCTTTCTTAGGTCTCACAGCAGTACATGTTTCTAACCAGGCTGCACCGTGTATCCCACTGAGCAGGTCCGGCAGCTGGAAAGGAGCATTGGGCTCAAAGATCTGGCCATGGCTGAGATGGAGGAAAAGATCCGGAACATGGAAGCTTCCACCTACGATGGTGTTTTCATCTGGAAGATAACAGAATTTGCCAGGAAGCGTCAGGAGGCGATAACAGGCCGCTCTCCTGCGATCTTCTCTCCAGGTTATTGCCCACAAATTTGCAAAATTGCAAAAGCCTTTTGCGTCTCAGCTGGGTGTGAGATTTGTAGCGGTGTCCTTAGCAGGGGAGGTGCTGCCCATCCAGATTTACTTCTGTTTTGTCCCCCTTCCCCTGAGGAGCCTGGAATATTACTTTTTTTAGCATTGGGCTAAATGAAACTGCTCGACTGAAAGGGGTGCTTTTTTGATTACAGAAGACCTTTTTAATTTCTCATAATGGAGAATGCAACCCTCTTAGCTCCAGGGTAACCCTGCATAACCCTTTACTTAGAATTGAAATACTCAGGGACCATAAAGCCAGTGATAAAATAGTTAAGGATTGGAGGAGATATATATTAGAGGCCCAAAAATATATTTTAGTACCCAAAGCATGACGTTGCAAGAAACAACGTCTAAATAAAGGCCAAACCATATCTAGTGCTTGAATATCTGTTAGAGGGAGAGGCTTTCCTTGCAGAGCTGCCCCAGCCCAGCACTGTTCCTTCTGTTCTTAAAAAAGAAAATCTCGGATAGTGAGCAGTAGGTTATGATCTGGCTTGTTTGCTTATGAAAGCACTTCCCAGGCTTGCAGCTGTAAGATGAAACCATCTCTTCACGTAATTTCGTTGCTTGGTGGGGAGCTCACCTTGCAACAAAATGGTTGAAGAGGGGAATTTGTGTTTGCCTGAGCAGGAATTGCTTAGATCTAAGTGTGCTGGAGAGCTTTTTCAAAATGCTCAGAGCTGCATGCAAACTTAGAGCACATACCTTATACCTGCTTCCTGGTGCTGTGCCTGGGCCTTAAGATAAAAACAATTTAATTTTTAAAACTATTTTTACACCTGTGTTCTGGATGAAGGCTATTCAGAGTCCTCTTTCTCTTGAAAAACTGAAAGAAAAAAGGATTCCCCTTCTTGAGGGGAACTAAACTGTGCACATGCAATTAGCATTTCCTTTTAAATGTCAGCAGCAGCTGTGGAAAACCCCTGCTCTCTGTCCCCTCCGGGAAGGGCAGTGCTTCCTTCCTTCACCCAAAGTGAACAAAACGGCTTCAAGTCTATTTTTTTTGGCTTAGAGAGAGGACCTTAAATCTTGCATCCTGTCCATCTCCTGCACTGTGCTCAAGAGCTGCTTGACCTGAACATCTCCAGAGGCTGTGGTTTGGAGGGAGATGCTGGACAGAGCTGAACCTTGTCCTGTGGCCACCGGCATCCCGGCTCGCTGTGCCCCAGCTCAGGGGCTCCTCAGGCCCCTCCATCGGCAGATGCCACTGGGGTCCTTGCAAGGGGGGTGGGATTTCTTTTTCTAAGTTTGAGAATCAAGTCAGCTGGTGGAGGGGTGTAAGTATCAGAGAGAGCACGAGGGAGGGGAAGGAGTGAAACCTCTCCGAATGCCAGAGGCTTCGTCTGTCCGGACAGTTGTTCGGCCATGCTCTGAACGCACAGCTTCTCCCAGAACTGTAGCTCATGGTTACTGGTGCCTCCTCCTCCGTGCTGCGTGCTGGCTGGTTTCCATCCCACGCCTGGCAGCGGTGACAGGGCTCAGGGCTTTCATAAACTTTCATCAAAGGAAAAACTACTTTGTGGGCCACCAGACTGTGTTTTATGTTGCTGGTTGGTCTCTGCAGTCTGCTCATGAAAATCGTGCGTGTGGCTGGAGGGGTTGGAAGGTGAGGGTTGCCTCTGCCTCACACCGGGGCTGTTTCTGGAAAAGGCAAGACTTTCTTTTTTTTTTTTTCTTTCTCTTGCAAGTGCAAAGTATGAGGCCTTGTTTCCTGCAGTAGTCGATTGTGTTGCTCAGATGAAAGATCCTCATTCCTGGTGCTGCTTTAGCTGAGAAAATTAGGCTGAGAAACACAGGTTTCTTGTGAAGGTGTGGGATTTTTTTTCCTCTTAGAAAGTGAAGCAAATAGACTAGTGCTGTTCAGTCTGGCAACGAGACAGCTAGGAGGAGAGAGGTCTAGGTTGCAAATGGGATGAAAAAGGGAAATGAGTATAATTGGTTTTTATTTAAACATAAAGGTGATGTAATATCAAATGAAATCAGTGCTAAAACAAGGAGAAGGAAGTAGAGTTACCACTCACTCGCGTTGTGAGGGCACAATGATTGCCACACAACTTTGCAAAGGGCAAAATCATAAGAGTTCAAAAAGGCAAATCCTCACAAGAAAGGTTTGTCGGGGGCATGAACTGGCGCAGTCGAGAGCGAAGGTCCTGCTGGAGAGCCACCCGCTGCTGGCCGTCAGGTGCCGGGGGTGGCTTGCTGGGCTCTTGCGTTGCCTCCGAGGCGCTTTGCCTTTGCTCGAGCCGGTGGGAAGCAGGATGCCCTGCTTCGAGCCGGCAGCGTGGTGCGCGAGGTGTTTAGCACTCTGGCTGCCTGGTGCCTTTTCCTGGGTACTCCCACCGCGCTGGGGCCTTCCTCCAGCTCCCTGCCTGGTTTTACATTCACAGGGTTACAGGAGTGCTGAGAAGCCCCACGTGGGCAGTGAGGATGTGCTGCTTGGACTAGCAGAGAGTGGCATCTGCCCTGAAAGCCTTTAGGTGAAGCAGGTGGAGAGGAAGGCCTAGAGAAAACGAGCTGGGGAGTGCCAGGAGGAAGTGGTGGCAAAGCCCTGATCTCTTCCTCCTCGCCCCGTGAAGTGCACAGTGTCGCTGCTATTGCTAGTCTGCCTGTTCATAAAAGCGCACAGAGCCCCACAGTAAAACGCTGTCTCTGATCTCCTGCCCTGTGCCCTGAGGCTGCTGAGCCTCCCCAGACCTGAGGCATGTAACTGTGCCGCTGTGAGAGGGTGGTTTGTAGCAGGTCCTCTTCCAAGATGTATTTCTGTGGCCTTGCACGGGTCTGGTTTCACAACGTGGGCATTCCCAGAATTGCTGGAGAAGGAGAGAGCCTGAGAACCCAGAGCCTGTACCCAGCTGTGCCCATGCCATGCTCTGCGTCTCGGCTAGGCCAGGGACTTGTGACTGCCTGACCTTGGCCTGTCTCCTGGCCAGTCTAAGATGGCATCTGACTGTTGTTTGTAGCCGGTGGCTTTCCAGACCATCTCCATGGTGCAGGTATTTTAAGACTCAGACCTGGCTTCCTCCAGGATTCAAACTTTAGAGTCCTCAGAGTTCAAAGGAACCTGTTGGTGCCAGGCTTTGCTGCTGGGTTTGACACTCACTGTGTCTGTTTTGCAACTCTTTGATAGCTTTCTACACAAGCAAGTACGGCTACAAGATGTGTCTGCGTGTTTACCTGAATGGGGACGGCACTGGGCGTGGGACCCATCTGTCCCTGTTCTTTGTGGTGATGAAAGGACCCAACGACGCGCTTCTGCGGTGGCCCTTCAACCAGAAGGTAGGTTTGGGACAAGGCCGCTATGCCTCTCTAGTTTTGCACACACTTGAACTTCTAGATGCTGTTGCTCTGACCTACTTAGCAAGCAGAAGAAGAAGGAAGGACTTTGATATGTTGGCTGCCCTGGCGATTCCCCAGTTGTGCTGAAAGCACCGAGTGTGCTACAGGGCAGGGGAACGAAACAGCAGAGGCTGCAGCAGCATGTTTGGAAAGCGAGTGGAGCCTCTGCATGAATTCAGGGCAAGGGAAAGTTGTGGCCTCGATACTCAGGGTGCAGCTGACACTCGGTGGCAGAAGCTCTGATTCCAGTTCCTAGACGTGGCAGGTTTGTGAAACACTTTGAGGCTGAGCGGGCGAAACACTGATGCAGAGAGAAACACCACCTTCTTTCGCAGAGCGACAGCAACTCTGTGATTTAATGAAATACCTGCGTGGGGTATTGGTTTGGGAGCGAACGCCATGCCGGCCAGTTGCAGGTTTTCAGAGTCAGTCTGACAGCCCTGTGCTGCCACACGGAAGTTTCCAGTGACAGGGCAGGATGTGGGAAGATTTCTGCAGAATGTCGCTGAGATGACATTCTCTGCTGACTCTACTTACAGGCATTTCTCAGGCACATGACGTAGCATTTGTACTTGCATGTATCACAGGCTTTGAGCAAGCAGGTGGCTGGTCTGGGTTTCCATGTGCTTTTTATTCAGCTGTGCTCATACATTTTCACATTTCTCTACAGGTGACCCTGATGCTTCTGGATCAGAACAACCGGGAGCACATCATCGATGCCTTCCGACCCGACGTGACATCCTCCTCCTTCCAGCGACCCATCACGGAAATGAACATTGCCAGCGGCTGCCCGCTGTTCTGCCCCGTCTCCGTAATGGAAGCAAAGAACTCCTACGTGCGTGATGATGCCATCTTTATTAAAGCCATCGTTGATCTCACGGGCCTCTAACCCTGAACTCCGGGAGCAGTGAATGCAGAGCCAGCCCCGAGTGGGGCATCCCCCTCTTGTGCTGCGCTTCAGGCAGGTCTCGGAGCGAGGAGGGGGGAAAAAGCGGAAGGGGAAAAGCCCTCCCCAAAAAGGGACCTTAACTCTGAGTGGAAACGAGGTGTCTGATGGAAACCCTCTTCCCTGGTGTCAGAAAGACCTTCCCTGAGAAGAGGTCTGGGTGGACATTCACGGTCTGTGGGGTACAAAAAGATCTCCTGCAGGGACTGGGGTGTCTGAACTGCTGCTGTCTGGGCCCCCAGTGGAAACCAGTGCAGCTCTTGCTTTACCAGTTTAGTGCACATCCTCGGTGCTCTGTAGTAAAACAAGGGTTTGGCCTGTCTGAGCACCACCTCGTGTGGATGTTTGGCTCAGCTGTCTAGCATTTTCTTCAGTGATCTCGATGTTCCTGAAGTTTTGTGTGCTGCAGGTGTGCTGGCTGTTCTGTGCCTTGGTGGACGGGAAGGGTGCATGACAGACTCGGCACAAGCCAGGCAAGAGAGCTGCCCTGTTTTGATGCCATCGGTGTCTTCTGAGAGGGGTGCTGAGCGTGTCCTGCGTGGCAGGCAGGGGAGTGGTACCCCGTGTCAGGCCCTCGTTGTGTATTTGACGGGTCGTTTGTGCTCTGAGCAGTGCGCTGGGAGGGTGGGATAGGGCAGGCAGTGCTGGCTGCGTGGGAGGGAGCATGGGGCAGCACCGGGGATGCCCGTGAGAGACAAGTGAATCTCCCCTGGTGACTGCCTGTCCTGTCCCATCCCGGGAGAGGAGGGTGATGCAGGGCTCAGTGCAGGACTTCAGGCCCCTGAACCCTGGGAGCCCCAGGTGGGTTTTTAGGCAAACCCTGCCATTCTCTGCCTGCCTGCACCTGAGCAGCATTGGGCAAGATGGTGGCAGCACTGGGCACTGTCTTTACTAACACGGATGCTCCTGACCAGGCTTTCAGCCCTGTCATGGGGCAGCAGTGCAGGTGCACCAGCCTTCCCAGGGCCTTCTCCAGCCGTCGAGCTCATTCGGCCGCAGCTCTGCTGCTGTCTGCGCCCATGCTGCCGCCATCCGCCTGCACCGGCGCTCTCGTCTCTGTGGCTGCGGCACTGACAGACACGACATGTCTCTGCATGGTGGGCGGCTGCT
>NW_010510464.1:22027-38300 GCF_000687285.1 Phaethon lepturus
GCCTTGCCCTCCAGCAGCAGCTTGCCCCCTTTGTTCTCTCAGCTGTGGGAACAGCGTGCCTGCAGGTTCCCAGTCACCACATGCAGGAGCTCTCTCTCTGCTCAGCCCCTCACTGAGCCTGCAGCTACCTGGGTAGGACCTGGGGTGGCAGGAGAAGTCCCTGAGTGAAGCTTGCTGTCTGCTTTTAGTCCCTGGGCTCCTGGCACTGCTGCCTTCTGGGCAGCAAGTGTGTTCAGCACCTGTGAGAAGATCTCTGTATCTGTGAAGAAACTGCTGCCACGTCCCTGTGTTGTAGCTGGCTGGTCTCTCGGGAGTTGTTTTGTTGTGGCCATGAGTAACCCTGGGCAAACAGGTTGCCAGGCTGGACTTTTGAGGCTTTGCTGCCTTCTCTGCCTGTGTTCCCCTTGCCCATGTCAGCATCTGAACATGCCCCAGGATGGGTTTTATTGTTCACAGGGGCCAGCCTCTGAGCCCACCTTGCAATAATAGTCCAGGACCCTGTCCAGCTCCAGTGCTGCTCCTCAGGCCGGGAGTGAGGGCAGCGAGGCTGGAGAGTGCTCACCCTCCTCCGGGTGGCTGTGCATCACCCTTGGCAGCGAGCGGCAGCCGCGAGGCTGGGGACGAAGCCCCTCTCCTGCCAGCAGCTTCCAGCCTGGCACCTGGCCTCAGCCTGATGGACACAAAGCCCACCCTGCTTGGGGTCTGCTTCCACCTCTGCTCTGGCGGGGCCTGGGATGTCATCAGTGGAGAGGGGCTGTGACTGTCCCCCCCCCAGTCCCTGGGTGGTGGCACTGCCCTGACCGCGTGGTTTGGGGTGTCACCACGGCTGCCTGGGCCTTCCTAGTGCCTGATGTCTTTCTCCAGGATGACCCGTAGCTGAGCTGGGCCCTGACCCAAGCTGAACATCCTGCACCCAGGGGTGCCGGCGGGTCCTCCCTGTCTGTGGACGGGTGCTGGGCCAACCTTTGAGTCTCTCTTTGAAGTCTGTGGGGATCTTATTATACCTGATATGTGCAAAGGCTGGGGCTGGCCGCAGACTCTGCTGTTGCAGCAGGAGCAGGGGATGGAGGCTGCGCCAGCGCGGCCGGGGTCAGTGCAGCAGCCAGGGCTGAGCCGGGGCTGCCGGTCGGGCAGAGTGGCTGCAGCAGTGTGGGCTGGGAAACCTGGTGTGGTTGCTGTGACTGAAAAGGCGAGGGCTGAGGTACAGGCAGCCGCCTGCCCATTTCTTCCCAAGGGCAGACAGTCAGTGTGTCGACCAGCCCCTCGAAGAGCGGAGTGGGCAGCTGCCTGCACCCTGCCTTGCTGCTGCCCGCCCAGGGGCCCTCAGTGCTTCTCGGGGGTGGGAAGAGGGTGGCAGGACCCCTCCTTTGCGCAAGCCCCCTTCCAGCCTGTCCCCAGGGATGGATCAAGCCCTGTGTTGCCACTCTCACCCTGTTGCCTTAGGAGGAGAGAAAAGCCTCGCAGAGCCCGAGCCTGACCCCACCCGTAGCAGCTCTGCACAGCCAGGCCCGGGGGGGCCCCCAGCCCCACTGAGGCTGGGAAAGGCCTGGAGAGGGGGAGGAACAAACAGCTCTGCTCATTTAGCGGTTGGGAATTAAGAGTACTAAATGGGGGGGGGCGGGACCTTGGTCTGAGTTGATGTTTTTGCTCTTGGGGTGCCTGACACCCACTGCCTGCAGTGGGGCTGGGTGGCTCTGGCCAAGGAGTGCTGGGCGTGGTGCCTGGGGAGATGCTGGCTCAGCTGGGGGTCTGGGCTGCTTTCAGGAGGTGAGTGCTGGTCCTCCAGCCCCAGCAGGTGCCGGGAAGGTAGGTGGGAGAGTCCATGCTGTGAGCAGAGATCGGGCTGATCCCTTCCAGCCTGCAGAAGGGACACGGGCTGGCCAGCCCCTGTGACAGAAGCTTTACTTGCTGCGGTGTTTCCCTTCCCTCGCCGTGTGGCTGAGGAGAGGCAGGTGTGGTGCTGACAATGCTGTCTGGTCCTTTTTTACTTTCTAGCAGCTCTCGAGCTTGCAGGGTTAATTGTAGTGCGTGTCCCTTGCAGGACCCTGTGTGCTGGACTTTCCTGGGCACAACTCTGCCAGCCTGGCTGGCATGCAGACATGTGGCACAAGCCACTGCTGTTTTTTGGGGGGGTTTTGTTTGGTTTTGCTTTTTTTCCCTTTGGACCTCAAGCTATCAGAGAACACCCATCTCAGCCTGGCACTGTGAAGTAAGTTTTTTTTCCTTGAGGATGTAGTATGGTCAAAACCACTAATAAAAGCAGTTGGCAGCGCATCATTGTTTTATAATCCATGGGCTGCTGGGGCTCCAGCACCACATGGGGTGGAAGAGGAGCAGGGGCAGGATCACCTTGGCCTGGGGGGTTATTTCCATGCTGGGAGCTTTCCCCAGCTGCAGTAATGCTGCAGCCGGGGGGTGGGGGCTCTGCCCAGCACCAGTGTGGCGGCTTCCAAGCAAGGGGTGCTGGAGCCAGCAGGGAGGGAGCTCCTGGGGGTGATGTGGCCCCAGCCTGGCTGCTGGAGCTTCAAACACACACAGGGCTGCTGGGGGCAGGTGCGGCAGTGCTGGGGCAGCTTCACCAGCAGCAGCCAAGGGGAGCTGAAGAACAACAGGAAGGGCAAATCCAACACCTGCCACTCATGTTCCTGGGTGCTGGCTAATAGAGCAGCTGCTGAGCTCCTCTAGGACAGGCTGGGTGTTCTCAGCTGTTGCCCAGTGCCAGAGCTGCTCCACTGTCCCTGCAGGAGGCCCCATCCTCCCCCTCCAGAGCTGTAGCACCAACAGAGGGACTAAACCCATGCTGGGGAGCAGCAGCCCAGCTGCCTCTGCATGCATGTCCATAAAAGAGATGAGGGGAACCCAAGGCAGCCCATCCTTTCCTGGGAGCAGCCAGGCCCACTTCACACAGCTGTTGCACCATGCACCAAGATGGCAAAAGGCGGCAAGGGGACAGTGGCTTTAGCACAGGAATTCCTACCAGCAGCATAGGGCCAGCCCCAGTGCTTGTTCCCCACTTCCTTACCTGGCCAGTGCCTGTTAGTGCTTGGAAAAAATAGAAATCCAGGAGGGACAAGGAGAAGCCAGGATGCTCCAGCCCCTGGACTGTCCTGGAGCCTGCAGCACTTGCCTTGGCAGAGAAGAGCTTTCCTGAGGCTGCCATGAAGTGCTGCTCCCCTTGTGCAGGGCAGTCCCATCCTCCCTGAGGGCAAAGATTTCAGCAGTTCTCTGCCTCTCGTTTCACAGCTTTCTGCCTGTGCTCCACAGCCCAAGGCAGTCAGCTATTTCTGCAGTGCCTCAGCAGTTGTAGGCACAGCAGTTAAGATGCTTCTGGACACTTTCTGCTTCAGTCAAAGAACAGCACTCAGAAAAACAAACTCACATTGCAGAGATGCTTTAGCAGAATATTTATTCAATGCCATAGTGAAGAGCAAAACTCAGTACAAACATAAACCCTCAGTGCCTTGCTCACTACTACACCAAGCCAAGGGAAAAGAGATCCCACAGTCTTGGGGGAAGAGGGAGGAAGGCAGAGGCTGTTCCTTTGCTGTGTGACTGAACAGAGAACTGCATGTGGATCCCATGTGCACACACATGAAAAATGACAGAAAACCTGAGTAGAGGGATTTTGGATAAAGCCATGGGCACCTGCTGGGGTGCAGCAGAACAAGGGTACAGACCCTCCTGCCAAGGGCTGCAGGAATTAAAGCCATTAGTGCATATCAAGACAGTTATCTGCTGCCTTCTTAACTCTATTTGCAACCCAAAGCTGTGAGTGGCACAGACAACTGCCTCCGGTGCTCCCAAAACACCGCCCCCAGCCCCTGCCTGGGACGTGGCTCCTTTCCAGACACGGCCCAGAGTCCAGCTCCCCAGAGCAACTGCAGCTCCTGGGGTCACTGCTGGCCCCAGCCATCTAGGCCAAGTCAAGATTAGGAGCTTAATTTTAGAGTCTTACATTTGGGTACCTGCTGCAGGGAGGAGAGCCTTGGGGACAGATACAGAGTAAACACCACTGAGTTCATAATGGCTTCAAGTGAGTCAGCTCCACCATCAGAGGGGTTCTCAGGAAAGGCTGATCACCAAACACACAGCAGGTCAGCCCAGTAGAAGGAAGCTTATTCAGCTGTCACTTCAGGCCCAAGAGGGCTGTGTTCCCCTGGTCACCTGTGGGCGAATACCTGCAGCCACCCACCAGTGCCTACACCTATTCACGGAGAGTATACCAAGAGAACCTAAAGTGCCATGACTTGAGTAGCATGGGAGGGAAGTGATCATGAGCCCCACCAGCCATCCTCACGGCTACCCCCTTGGGAAGGGACAGCAGATCCCCTAGAATAAATACGTTACCAATGCCATAGCTTATTTAAGTGCTGCTTAGCAGAGGAAGACAGAGGCAAAGCCAGCACCATGTCACCACCAGCCCTCCCCACTCTCAAGTTTGGACACTGGTGATACCAACGCATGGTTGCTAGCAGAAGGCATCAACAGAGCACTGGCTGCGTCCCCAGGGGCCACACGAGACACCAGCCAGGCCCCCCCAGCCCTGCCTCCCGCACTGCCCTCTCACTGCCCTCCAGGGCCAAGATGCCACATGGGAGGAGGCACACAGCATTACCCAGCAGCCAGACAAGTTGCCCATGGAGGTTTGGGACAAACAAACATTAATAAAACTACTGTATTAAAAGAGTCCTGCAGTAAGGCAGCTCAGCACTGTACTTCTGCTTCTGCCAAGTGCTCTGCAGCCGGTAGCTCTCAGCGAGGTCAGCCACATCCCACGCTCACACAGTACAAACTAGAGACATGCCTCAGTCTGTTCTCAGAGACCAAAGCTCACCCAGAGAGCTATGACCAAGCAGCAGCGTTCGTGTGAAGCTGTGGCGAGCCTACCCTGCAACGACCAGCTCAGGCTGCTGCCCGCCGTGCCCAGGAACGGGCCCTCAGCTCTTACGTTCTGTCTTTGAAGCAGATGCTCCGAAGGGGAAGCAATTCCCACTACCGGGGTCCCTCCTGACTTGGCGGATGGGATTTGTGTGCCCAGAGCTCGTCTCTGTTGTGCAGGGCTCAAAGCTCTGCAAGCTCCAAAGGAGGTGACTGCAGTGAGGAAGCTGCAGGAGCAGACGTACCTGGGTTCAGCTTTTCTGGTTCATGAGCCAGGAGAAGAGCAGTTTCCTGGGCCTGGGCTTCCTGGCCTGCTGGATGCGCACGGCACGAGGGGAGCGCCACACCTTGATGGTGGTGTCATCGCTGGCTGTCAGGAGCAGCTCCTGCTCCACCGGGCTGAACGCCACCGAGTTGACCACATTGTCGTGCTGCAGTTTGGCCAGGCAGATGTTATAGTGCCGGTCCCAGATGTAGCCATGGCGATCCTCTGCCCCACTGCGGTGGACAAGACACCGGTAAGGATGTCACCCCAGCAGCCCCAATAAGCACCGCCTTCCTTCCGCAGATGGAGGCAGAGGTACCCCACAGCCTGGCCAGAGGCCCCAGCCTCCATCTGCAGCGCCATCACCCATGAGCTTCAACCTGGGGCAGGTCAGCTCCCTCTGGGATCCAGAGGCTGTTTGAAACACCCTTTCAACTCACCCCATAGCTCCTGCAGCCTCCAAGAAGGGCATTTGCCACCTGCTGCCAAACATGCCACAGCCCAAAATTTCCCCTTCCCTCACTAATTTCACAGCAGGGCAAGGGTGGACAGCCTGTATCAACACCCTCTGATTCAGTCCTTCTGCTCTTTACAAATCTCCCATTTCCTGCTCTGCTTGCAACACACAGGAGTTTCCAGCACACGGACGAGCCCTTGCACAAGCTGTCCTGCCGTGCCAGCACTAGGGCCCTCGCCGACACAGGGACAGGATCCTGCCCACCCCCATCACCACACACCTTGCTACGAAGTCCCTGCTGACATCCAGGAAGATAAAGAAGCACTCCTCGTTGGGCGTGTAGGCCCGATGTGCACGGAGGGCTCTTTTCACCTCCTTCATTGTCTTCAGGTCAAACACGTGCAGATCGATCTCCTCAGCGATGGGGGGTGGCTGCATCGGGTCAGAGATGACGCAGTTCCGAGGCCAGGCACGACTGTTCACATACAGGTACCTTGGGGAGGGGAGCAGAGGGGTTACCCTGTACCTCACCACATGTGATGAAGCTCACTGTGCCCCAGCTGGTAAAGGCACAGTGCAGTCAGGCAGGGCAGGGACCAAGCATTTTCTCTGGTCCTTAGCAAGCCTGCAGCTCTGGTCACTAAAATCCAGGCTGAAACACAGGAACATGTTGCTGAACCACTTCGTGACCTGTTTGGAAAGGAAAGGGCCACCACAATTGGGATGGTGGGCCCTAGGGGCTAGGCCAAACCTTTTTAATCTTATTAAACCCAACTTTAAGAATGGTGGTGTATTGATCTGCCTTGGGAACAAGACTCATTGGTGTGGGCAGCTCCTTCACTCCTACAAGGCTCCTCACCTGACCCTATCCTGAACCGGGCTCAGCAATACAGAGGGAGGAAAGCATTTTTGGGGAGATCTGGGGAGATGCTCAGGCCATACACATACCATCACTCCTAGGACATAAATGGGATGTGAAAGAGCAGAGCAGCCTGTACGGGCTCCCTGCTCCATCCACTAGTCATTTCTTCTCCTGTTTGCCCCACAAAACCCCTAAGCAGCTGTTGCCCAGCCTCTGCAGCACCTGAAGCCAGGACCGCCACCCCGCCACACTCACCTGTGGTCAGGGGAGAGGCCCATGCCGATGATGTGCCCATGGATGTCAATGACGTGATCCAGTGAGTCAAAGAACTCATCCGAGCGCCTCTCCTCCCCAAGCACTGGCCCAGCAGTTGTCATCTGATGGGGCAGGATCCTTTTAATCCCTTGGGGACAGAAAGCAGAATCAGGTGGTTCTGCAGGCTGCTGCCAGCAGACAGCGGGGCTGGTGGAAGTCCCCAGGCTTCAAGAAGGGGCTTCCCTTAGTGCTGCTAAGAAAGGAGAATTGGCTCGCTAGCCAAGGAGCAGGACAGGGCTGCTGCCCCTGCTGTGTTCCTTCAAGCTCTCGCAACTGGTGCTTTTGGCCAGGACACTGCCAGTAAGTGACATGCTGACACATTCAACCCCAGCCAGGGAGATGCCCAGCACCTGGCTGCCAAACTGGCTGGGGGGGGCACAAGCCCAGCCCGCAGTGTGCTCTGAAGCACAAGGAAGCTGCGTTGGCCCAGGAGACACTCTGGCTGCAGAAAGGTTTTCCTCCCAAATAAATCCTTGGGCTGGGCCCTTTTCCTGCAATACCCAACCTGGAGGAGGCCCAGCAGATACACTGGCTGTGGCAGGATTTTCCCCCAACACTGTCAAGTGCAGGCTAGGGTCATCCCCAGAAAGCTCCAAGAACAGAGGTTTAAACCCAAACTGAGCTCAAGTGCTATAGAGCTTTTGAACTTCCTGACTAAAGGAGACATGCTGTGTGTCAAGCCCTGTCTCCTTCCAGCTCTAGACAGAGGTTGCAAACACAAACCATCGACAACAGCTTCCTGGAGGACTCCTACAAACCTCAGAATCTTGGGCACACATGGGCTTAATCCTCAGTGAGTCCAAGAGGAGCTAGAAGGTGGCCCACCGTATCACTCCCCTGAGGGAATCGCTGCCAAACACCCTTGATTTTAACCCTCTCCCGCGGAACAAGGTAGAGGTGACATCACACTGCACCTCAGGTCTGAGGACCTTCACAACATCACTGCATCTAAACCCGGGCAGCCCAGGACCTTCAGGACATGACCGTCACTCTTTCACCCACAATGGCATTGCTCACCAGCATCCTCATTTCCACAGCGTTACAACTCCAGTTCCAAACTCAGCTACATGACCCCGCACACTTGCCACAAGCCAGTGGAACAGGAGGCTTTGCCCATGCCTCAAGCCTGCCACCAGCACAAGGGAGACAGGAGCTCACAGCAAACTCCTGCAGGAGAAGTGCTTGCGTGCTGCAGATCAGGCAAGATAGCACCGATGCCCAGCAGCCGGGAGCGTGGCTCCCACCAGCAGCCTGGCGAGAGATGAGCACAACAGCAAGCTCTTTCAAGTACCAGTTCCCTGGAGGCAGACAGCAGATGCACAAAGGCCGGTTCGACACACAAACCAGTGGGCAAACATAACATTTTGCAGTGACTCATGGTTGGGAGAGGAGCCGAGCCAGGGTTCGTCCCTCCGAACAGCCAGTCTGTGCCGCGGGCACTGGCTGCCAGCCAGGGAGTCACTGGAGTTCAAAGGCACCAAAACCCACGGCCCTGGGAGGCTGGGCTGGAAGTCGGTGGAGTCGAAAGGCAGGCGCTGCCTCTGCCCCACGCTTTGCCTTTGCTTGCTGCAGGCCCCAGCCTGTGAGGCAGTGTTTGCTCAGCCCGGTGGATCACGATGCAGCGCTGCTTGCAGGGCTGAGTCTGGGCAGACCACCTGCCACGTGCCCGGAGGCAGGCCAGTGTCCACCACGCCTGTCTACAGACCCGGCCATGGACAGGAGCACGGAGTACAGCTACACTTAGTCCCGATCACATTCCTGACTTAGGTGGGCAAAGAGCAAGTGACTCTTCTCTAAGTTGCCTACAGCTTTGGAAAACTGCCTTTCCCTGCCTTACTGGGTTGTATTGGTGCAGGACCAAGTAACAGGAAGGTCAGAAGTGCCTGCAGCTAGAAAGCGATGCTGTAATTGTGCAAGCAGCAAAAGGAACTGAAACTATCTGGCTTTTCAGAAGCCTTGCTTCTTGCCTGGAAGCAGCTCTCCTTCACTCCCCACATTTCTATTGATCTGTCTGGTCCTTTCCACCGACCTTCTCTGCTAGCTTTAGGAGCTTCTGGAGAAGCAGCCAGACTACCTGCTTCTGCTCATCACTGCACTGTTTTCCTATAAGTTCAGGTGCTCCTAGTCCCAGTGCCTCAACAAGAGAGGTCCAGATGATCAAGGGAAGTCCTAACACAGAAAAAGGTCATCAGCAGTGCCACTGTGTTGGCTTGTGCTGCAGCCATAGTCCCTTGTAACCTGCTGAGCGAGGAGGCTGAGCATCAGCAAGCTGCCTGGCATCAGCTCGCCACGGAGACCCCCACAGGGACAGCTAATAACCCACCATGAAGCCTCTTCAGTACCAAACCAGAGGTGCCCCAGTGTGTCACCGAGACCGAAAGGCCACGTGATGCAGCGTGATCACACACTGGGCAGCGGGGGAGGCAGCCAAGGCACAGAGGCAGGCAGGGCTCCGTCTCCGAGAGCTGAGGGGCACTGCACAAGCAACACGCATCTGAACTCCAAGCTGCTCGAGGTAGTCTTGCCCTGATGCCCTCTCCATGCCCACAGGAGAACAGGACTGAGGCCCTTCCACATGCCCTGTCAGGGCAATCGCTGCCCTTCACATCCACCTGCTTATGTGTGAATCATGGCTGATGTCATTAAGTCAGGAGTTCCTTCTTGATCTTCTGCTCAGCCCTTGCCACAACTTTCTTGTTTGGCCATGTGTCAAGCCTGGTAGCAACAAAACAACCCTCAGGCAAGCACTTGCAGGGTGGAACCCCCTTCAGTGACAGGGGCATCTCAAAAGCCTCCTGTATCAAGAATCCAGCAGCCTGAGCAAAACTGCAACTCACTCACCACAATCAGGCAGCAAATAAAACAGGTCTTTTCCAGATTCAAATTCAGAGTGTAGCTGCAGCCCACATCCCCAGGGAGGCTGCCATGCCCTAGGCTCAGACCGCAGCCTTACCTATCTGGTGTGGGGAGTAGGTGAGGCATCCTGTGGTGAAGATTAAGTATTTTGTCTTGCTGTTGCTGTCTGTGGAGAGCACGTTCAGCTCAGGTGGTTTAGTTCTGTTGCGTACAAACAGCTCAGCCACCTTTGTCTCCAACTCTGTCTCAGTCATGGCAGGCCTCACACGGCCCTCCATGATATCATCAAGGAATTGCTGCAGCCCATCCTCTGCTGTCACACCCCCTTCATCCGGTAATTCCTGTACTGCTGGCTCTGGAGTCTGCTTGGGCTTGGCCTCCTCTTCCTCACTGTCACTGCCAAGATCAAAGACTGGGCAGGTAGAGGTGGAAGAAGCAGCTAGCTGCTCCTCGTAGTCCAGGAGCAGGTCTGGGGAATCATACCGGCTGCAGTCAGCTACCATCACGGTCCGGATAGTGCTGGCATTCAGGTTTTGGATTTTGAACAGTCTCTTCACTACATTAACATTCTCTGACTCGATGCCCTGCAAGCAGAAGGGAGAAGTAAGCAGGAACCACCTCACTGGAGTGTCACTCCTACAGCTCAAACCAGCCCAGATCTTGAGCCCACACAGTGCACAACAGCACCACACTGACCTCTCTTCACACTGCTATATGGAGCGCTGACCATGAGAACTGGCCCAAGAGGCTGGTCAGCTTTGTTGTGCTCCTTCCCATCTTGGAGGTGGGCACAGTGAGACAAAAAGCTCCTGCAGGCAGACAACAGTGGAGCTGGGAAACACAGAGGCCAGGCAGCCTTGCTGCCGCCCCCCGGCCTGAAGTCATTAGCTGGTGCTGGTTGGTGCTTTAAAAGCATTTCAGGAACAGGCCTCTGCGATAAACACAGGTGGAATGTGAAGTGCCATCTGGCATACAAGCAGCAGAGATGGAGGACCTCTGTGCTCCTGAGCTTTGCCTGTATCCCTCAGCAGGGCCAGCCTGGTTACCTGCTCCTGGACTCAAGCAGCAGGTCTCTTCCTGCCTAACTGGGGGTCTGCAGGTGGTCTGCAGGCAGTCTGCAGTCCTGGCAGTATGCAGGAGCACTTCAACACCCCCTGTCAAAGTGGGCAAGGCCCTTCCTTGCCTCTTGGAGATGGAAGAGTTAACACTGTAGTGTCAGTGCAGCACAGAGGTGTGGTTATGGGAAGGATCTCTGCTACCAGAGGATTTCACCTGGGGCCAGCATCAATCGTTCAAGTTAAAAAATGCAAAAGACCAGGACGTGCAGCTATGATGTTGAGAAAGAGGCAAAATGTGGAAGAGGAACATGTCCGAGCAGCACAAGTGCCACAGAATGAATGAGCAGCAAAAAAGCAGTCTAAGGCCAGCACACACTGATCTCCAGGTCTTATCACAGAATCAGAGACAGCACCTGGCCCACAGAAATGTCAGCAAGGACAGGCAGGGCTGAGCTCAGCCTCTCAGCTGCCTCTGGCTCCTGGGAACAACGCACTGAGCTGCCAAGTGGGAGAACAGCCATTGCTTGGATACATGCCAGACTACAGCCATCCCAGGCCCAGCTTCATACTATCAAGGACCTTAGCAACCCTGCTGTGGTTCAACCACTCTGCTGTTGAGCAATGTGTGCTCTAGGGCACTGTAGCCAACCCCTCATCCCAATTAATGAGGCAAGAGTTAATAGAATCTGAGGGTAGAGTTAGAATATTGCAATGGGTACCACAACAACGAGTGTGGAGAAACCTCACACAAGGGCTGCCTCAAGCTCAAGATCCTCAGGGCAAGTCAGAGGAGACAAACGGGGAGGACAGGAGGACTGGGCCATTCTTCCCCGCTCACACCTCCTCCACAGTTTTTCCTCTCCCAGGAGCCAGCAGGAAGCTGCACTGCCTGTGGAGCTGGAACAAAGGCACCTCACCTGGAAAGCATTGTTCAGCCACAGCACAGAACAGGAGGTTATACGCCCAATCCGATGCAGATTGCCAGATATCAAGTTGGTTTCATTCAGCCAGCAGCCAAATACATCATAGGGTTTATTCCTCACCCTTGAAAGCAGTGTGAAGTTCTCTGGAAGGGAGGGGAAACACAAGAGTGAGGTGATGGCTCCCAGCAAGGGCTCTGGTGAAACCATGACATGGGAAGTGGATTCAAGTCTCTGCAGGAGAGGTACTGACGCAGCACCTCCACCGCAAGCTGAGCGCACACTGCCCAACCAACATCCAGTTCCAGTCACTCTTACGGAGATAGATTATTTCTCTCCTACAGAGATGTGTGGGGAGACCATGCACATAGGAAACCAAAATAAAAGGGCAGCCAGACGGAGAGAGAGCAGAGAGCAATCTAACCTCAGTGTCTTTCTCTGAGCATGGCCCAAAGCAGACACCCCAAGGACAAGAACAAGTCAAACACGTACAGAACTTCTTCACTCCCTCCCCTGGGGCTCAGGGCCTGAGCAAGACAGCTGTGCACTTAGCAGCACTCCTCAATTTTTGTCCCAGTGGGACTATAGCACAGAGACAGTGAGAGATAACGCAGCTGGGATCAGTGGGTTTCACAGAACTGCAGCAGAAGACATGAAGCAGACGTGGATGAATGTACGTCACAAAGCCACCTAAGACCTCAGGGTGGGACTAACACCACTTGAGTCAGAAACGGTGGCTTCAAGACAACAGGTAATGCAGATAACTCTTGCCTTGCCCAGACTGTCACTTAGCATGGAAGTTAAGTGAGAATAAACATATGCCACACTGCCTTTAGGTGATGACATGGTGACCTGAGCAGAGTTAAGGCTATCTGGAAGATTTACTCTGTGAAACTGTGATTGGGACCCCTTTGCATAGATGGTAGAAGGCAGGACAAGCAGAGGTCAAGGCCACCACACACTCGAAGAGGAGGGACCCTAGTACCCAACATTTCACACCTCTCAGGAAGACCCAGTGAAGGCGAGGGCAGTATTTACCCATGCTGATTACGGCAATCTCTCCTGACGAGGAGTTGTGAGGCCCCACAAAGACACCTGACACCAGAAGGAGGGAGTCATCGGAGTTGAACTGGGAGAACTGTGTGTAGCTCCAGTTGTACGGCCTCATGTTGGAGCTGTGCTGCAGGGAGATGTCCAACTCATTGCTCCAGATCTATAGACAGAAGGACAAACAGTCAGGAACCTGTCGAGAAGCCTCAGAGTGGCTCCGCTTTTTCTGTTCTGCCAGCACTCACCAGGACAGGGGGAAAATAAAAAATATCAAAGGCCCTATTGAACTGCCTCCCAGTCTCAATTTCCCTGTCAATTCTCCTGACAGGAAATGGCTAACAGCTTTGGGGAGTGGCTAAATGCAGGACTGCTTCTCCATCAGCCAGTGGAGGTGTTCAGGCAGTGAATGGTACTGTCACAGCTGCATTTTTCAACATGTTCAGAGAGATTTCTCCCAAGACAACCACTCATGCAAGGCAACTTCTGCAGTGCATCATCTCCACAGTCTTTGTTGGAGATTAGATCCCCAGCACAACGGGACTGATTTGCATCTAGAAAGCAGCCGGAGCCAGGAAGAGCACCTCAGCCACCTTCACGGTGGCTGGACCTGGAATCCACAGCCCTCAAGGCTACAATTGCAAGAGTCATTAGTTCTGCGGCTTTGAGGAAAAACTCAGCATCTGCATGAACCAGCCTAAGTCCAGGGACATCTGGTCAAAACTCTCCTCTCCACAGACTTTCTAAAGGCTGCCCTAGGAGCTAAGCCCCACTAAATCAAAGCTGGAAGAGTTGTGGAGGGGAGGCTTCCACTTTACCTTGACGGTACAGTCTTTGGAGCATGATGCAAACAAACAGCCAGAATGGGAGAAGCTGAGGTGCAAAACCTGGTCATTGTGCTCCTTCAGGGCCTGCACTTCCACGCAAGGGATGGTGTCGTAGAGCCTCTGGAACTCGTCATACCAGGAGACAGCAGCTTTAACACACAAGCAGGGACATGGGACAGGAATGTAAGTGGAGGGAAGTGACAGACCTGAGCTAAACATGGCAACTGCAGAGTTAGTCTTTAATAAAGTGCAGTCTTTGCTGCTAGCAACGCCAGGAGCTCTGCTGGGGCCAAGGTCCCTATGGCTTCAGCTGTGTTAGCAAGGCTTAACATTTTTCTCAGTAGCTTCCCCACTCCTGTAGACACACACAAAAAACCCCTTTTCGTCCAGTAAACACACAACTCCACACCATACCACTACTTTCTAAACCAGTACAGCCACTGCAAGAAAAATCCACGGCATAGCTGTTAGCTAACTAACAAAAGCCTTGCTCAGGACAAAACAGCCATCAGAACTGCAGACGTGCTCCAGCACAACACAAACAAATCTATCATGCGACGAGAGAGAAGCTGCTCCTCAGGGTACTGGGCTCTGCTCTGATTATCTTTATCTTGTCTAACACAGAATTAAGAAGGTTCCAGAAAGGGTATGAGACCAGGAAAAAACTGTCTCCATGAGATAAGAGACTAGCGAAAACAAGAAAGAAGAATGGGAGCTGGACACAGTGTGCCAGGACAGCGGAGGAGCCCTGCAGAAGCAGAGTCTGGAGGACACTCACAAAAGTCACACTGATGGCCAATAAAAAGACAAATAAAGAGGATTTTTAATAAAGTGCCCAGTAAGGGAGCCTACAGGCTTCCTGCAGCAGCAAATCCCAAGGAAGCAAAGAGGATTAGACACGTATATGGATAAGGGCCAATTTCCCTAGTTACAGTGAACAGGACTGAATGGTTTTTTGGAACTTGCTGCAGCCCAGGAGGCACCTGTTCCTGCAGGCAGGGAGCAGCTTGCTGCCAGAACATCCCATCATTACTTACTAGGCTGAGGGCTTCATCCCCCTCTGAAGTTCCCTGTCTGGCTGGGAAGCAGTCCGAACAGATCCCATCTGGCCAAGCAAACCCAACATTTTCTCTAACGAGACCCACTGGATACCATTCCCCAAACCACAGAGCTGCCTAGGGCAGGCAGGTTGGCAGGAGGTTTCCCCAAACTGCTTCAGCCCCTTCCTGGGCCTGCCAGCCACCCCCTGCCCCATGGAGCTGCCTCACAGCTCCAGAGGTGCAGCCTGGGAGGTGCCTGAATATGTTACCAAGTTACACCGACCGCTCAATCCCTATCAGTGCTAGAGAACAGGGCAGGCAGCTTACTAACTAACTGCAGGGGGCTGGAAGTGAACGAGGCTGGACAAAGATCCCCAAATAAAACCTAAAGCGAACATCCTCAACCCTGTCTATGCAAATGACATCACACAGCCTGAGTCGTCCCATCTGCATCTTGTCTCTTCTCAGAGCCCTTTTGCACTCACGTTCCCCACTGCAGGGAGACGGGTTCCTGCTGCTTGATCCTCAGTGTTTCTTCTCATCCTTCTGTAGCAACTGCAACTCAAGATCATGAAGCCAATTCCCTCTGCCATGGCCACTTCTGGGAGCTCCCGGTACATCCTCGGGGCGGAGGATGGAGCACAGCCCTCCCAGACCTCTGCAGCACACTGGGAACAGACTTTTCGGACTCCAAGAGAGACCCACCTTGGCAGCAAGGGCTCCTGTCATCAGGTCCCCAAGGCCTGTCTCAGCTGGTGCAACAGCACTGAGTTACCCTTCCAGACTGCACCAAACTGCTTCCAGCACCTGACACGCAGCAGGGAACAGACCTGTGATGGTATGACTGCCGCCACCGAGACTGCCGACAGCGACAGCTCTACCCAGGGAAGGCCCTGCCAGGCTCGGTTGATGCTGACTGTTAATGGGTCATTTTCCTACTGCAAGCTGAGGCCAAGATCAAGTCTGACCTGCCCACGCAAAGTGGGTCAGCTACTGCCTTAGCATTTACCCACCGTACAATTAAATTGCCGCACACCCACCTCCCTCTCCAGGCAGCAGCACGTTCTCCCTCCACAGCCAGGCTGCAGCTGCTGCCTACGTCTTATGGAAATACTTTGATCAGCTAATGTGTATTTGCAGCTCTTCCTAGTCCGGATGAGAAAGGGACAGAGCCTGAAGCAGAGGCTTGCTGCGAAGTCCTGATCAGGAAAAGCCAGCAGTGATTATCATGGAATCCAACTGGGCTGTGATGTAGCAGCACACAGTGACTCACTGCATCTCCTCAGGATCTCCCCCAGCAGCAGCGCCCAGACAAGCTGTGCAGTAGCTACCAGAGAGCACTTGCCTAGAGAGAGCTCAGAAACCACCTTTCTGTGAAAGAAAGGGCAAGTTGAAGCATTTTCAGCTATCTGATGCCCCTTTCTGAAGGGTCTGGGCAGTTCCAGAGCCCTTCGCATGCACATCACTATCCAAGCCTGCAGACTGCTAATGGCGATCTGATGCCCTTTTCTGAGGGGTCTGGGCAGTTCCAGACCCCTTCGCAGGCACATCACTATGCAAGCCTGCAGACTGCTAATGAGACACGGTTTAGGGGCTCCACCACCCTCGACACCAGAGGACAGAGGGCCGAGCAGCAGAGGGGGAGAGGATTTTCCCTTCTGAGCTCACGGCAAGGGAGGTTTCAGGTGCTGCCACCCGGGAAACAGCCTCCCAGGGCCGCCGGAGGCCCCGGAGCTGAGCAGCCCCCT
>NW_010510465.1:0-513 GCF_000687285.1 Phaethon lepturus
GCACGTGGATGCAAGCTTGGCAAGGCACGCGTACGCAAGCTTGCAAGGCACGCGTTCATTTTTTTAGCTCATCCCTTGCTTCCCCCGCAGCTCCCAGCCATGCAATTCCCAGCAAAAGCGGGATCTTGGCAGCAAAACCCTCCCGAAAGTCCGTCCCGCCGGCCGGAGGCGAGCCACCCGTAACTTCCCCTCTGCCTCGCGCCGAAGGCTGGGGAAAATTCGTCGTAGGCTTCCCCGGGAGGATAAATCACCTCCCAGAGCACCAGCAACTTGCTTAAAAACTCGGGCGATGCGACCGGGCTGCAAAAGGAGCGGAATTTGCATTTCTCGCAGCAAATCTCCCGCCGGATGCTCTCTGGCTCGCTGCAGGCTGGGGATGCAAATAATCCCCCCGCGCCCGCTCCCACGCTGCGCCCAAAGCCGCCCTCTCCCCACGCCGGGGGGGGATTTTTGCAGAGGGTTTTGCTGCAAAAAAAAACCCTTTTCCAGTTTGCTGCGGGTGCATCCCAAATC
>NW_010510465.1:578-874 GCF_000687285.1 Phaethon lepturus
CCCCCGCGGCCGGATCCAGGATTGGGCAAAGGCGAGGCAAGGCCAAGGTTATCCAAGGTGAGCCGCTCCCCATCCCAGGCATCCTTGGGAATTAACAGGTAAGACCAGTTTTTCCTTATCCCGGGAAAAAACCAGTTTAACCCACGGCCTGACGCAACCTGCCGAGATCGCCTCGAAATCTTCCCATCCGCCCTGGAGAACCCAGCGGGCGTTTTGGGGGGAAAAAAAGGATATTTTTAGGGATAACCGGCTGGGTTCCAGCGCCGGCAGCGTTTTAATTACATCACGTCGCTACC
>NW_010510465.1:923-1271 GCF_000687285.1 Phaethon lepturus
CACGGGAAAAAAAAAAAAATACTAAATAATCCAAGTCTCCCCCCTCCTGCTCCTGGGAGCCGTGTATTCCTTTTTCATTTCTAGCGGGATTAGGACAAAAAGCAGCAAAACTTGTCGCAGCCCCAAATTTTGAGGGAAAAATCCGCCGTTGAGCCGGGCAAGCAGGTAAATGGGAGGGGAAATTCGGGCCAGGCGTCGGGGCTGCGCGCCGAAACCCATCCCGGCAGCGAGGGGAAATCATCGCCGCCAAATTATTCCTCCTCAGCAAAAGCCCTTTTTTTTTGTTTGTTTTTTAATTTTTTTTTTTTTTTGGGTGCTGATGGTTTTAGGCCGCGGTGCGTCTGTCCC
>NW_010510465.1:1395-2457 GCF_000687285.1 Phaethon lepturus
CCAAATCCTGCCGGAGCATCGGCGGGACGGGAGGTCGCCGCGCCGAGATGTTTCGTGGATGATTCAGTAAGTAACAGATATATTTTAAAATTTGTTTACCCCCCCTTTAAGCCCCCGAGAAGGTTATTTTTCTTAAATAACGCCGGGGTTTCGCCAGCGCTTTGGCATTTTGTGGTGTTTTTGCTCCCCGTGGGCCCCGGTCCCCAAATTGCAAACGCAGCACAAATTGCAATTTTATCGCGTGGTGCATTTGCGTCACGTCGTGCAATTGTATCACAAATTGCAATTGCAGCACCAGTTGCAATTGCATCACGACTTGCAATTGCGTCACGTATCGCGATCGCAATTGCATCGCACGTTGCAATTGCGTCACGTGTTGCAGTCACAGCCCCAATCGCAATCGCATCGCATATTGCAATTGCGTCACGTATCGCGATCGCAATTGCATCGCACGTTGCAATTGCGTCACGTGTTGCAGTCACAGCCCCAATCGCAATCGCATCGCATATTGCAATTGCGTCACGTGTTGCGATCGCAGCCCCAATCGCAATTGCATCACACATTGCAATTGTGTCACGTGTTGCAGTTGCAGCCCCAATCGCAAATGCATCACACGTTGCAATTGCGTCACATAGTGCGACTGCATCGCACATTGCAATCGCATCACAATATTGCAAACGCATCGCATCGTGCAATCGCATCGCACGCTGCAATCGCATCGCACGCTGCGATCGCATCCCGCGTTGCGATTGCATCACGTCCCGGTGTGCCCGCACAAGACGGCACGAGGACGGCGAAAACTGAAGCCGCTTAAGGAGGGTGGGAGCAAACGCACGTGTCTTCCGCTCCCGCAAATCTCTCTTTGCGAGAAAGGGAATCTTCCCCCGGCAAAAAATCCCGCGACGAGGAGCGGGAGCGTGGCTTCCCCTCTGCAAAAAAAAAAGAAAAAAATTAAAAATCGTTTTTTGGGACAGAGCGCGTCTTCCCCCGCGATAAATCTTGCTTTGCAAGAAGCCTTCGCTCCCACAAAAATCTTACCGTGCGCCAAGGGGAACACGTGCT
>NW_010510466.1:0-840 GCF_000687285.1 Phaethon lepturus
CCCACGGCAGTGCACAGGCTAGCTGGGCTCGGGCCCCTCCAGTCCCAAAACCGTGCCCGAGGGAGCAGCCGGTCCCTGTCCAGCCCCAGCGCCTTCCCCTTTGCCCTACCTGGCCGTGGGTGTTCACTGGGCAGGTCCAGCGCCGCAGGCAGGGATGGCTGCTAGCCTGCCGCCTTGGCCCAAAGCCCTTGAAAAACCTTCCTTTCGTATATGCACGTATACGTGTATGAAGATATTGTGTATCTGAACATATGAATGTACGTATTTTAATCCAAATGTAAAGTTTTAGAAATTTTTTTTTTTGCCTTATTGAGGGAGTTGTCTTTTTTTTTTTTTTAAGGAAAGTCTGTTTTTTAAAAGTTGGAAATATTTCAGATCATGTTTCAAGGGAAGGAGAGATCGAGAAGATGTTTTGCAGCATTTTTCAAAATTCCATATCAAAAATTGCTGGTTCTCCTTAGGCAGTTTTTCTGCTCTCCTGTCTTGGAGAGTGACACAGGTAAACCTGGAACAGGCAGCTCCGGAATGAGGGATGTCACGCACGTCTTCATCACCCTCCATTAATGATTGACGTGGGCCCTGGAGCAGGACAGCCTGTAACCCAGAGATTAATTTGCTTCAGCATGTGCTTGGACTGGGGAGAAAACAACCGCAGTTAACCCTTTGCACCCACAGGCCTCTGGATGCAGCAGCAAAGGGAGCTGGTCCCACTCCTTCCTCCGGGCATAGGGCTGTGAGGCACAGGGCAGAGGATGCTGCTGAGACCAGCCTCCAGCGCCAGGCTGAGCCCCGGCCGCTGCTGCCTGCGGCAGGGTGGCCGGCGGGGGGGCCCGCCCCGCT
>NW_010510466.1:871-5154 GCF_000687285.1 Phaethon lepturus
CCCAGCCGCTTCCCACGGCAGCCACGCACTTGTGCCTGGTAGTGGCAGCGCTTGGAAGAGCCCCAAAGGACGAGGGCGTTTGAAATCCACGCCAGGATTGAGAGGCAAATGCTGTAAACA
The DNA here is from genome assembly GCF_000687285.1 of Phaethon lepturus. Taxonomy (NCBI): domain Eukaryota; kingdom Metazoa; phylum Chordata; class Aves; order Phaethontiformes; family Phaethontidae; genus Phaethon; species Phaethon lepturus. The sequence continues at coordinate 992 of NW_010510466.1, forward strand.
GCAGTTCTGTTTATAACCAGCAGAGAAGCCAAACAAGCCCAGGCTTTGGGACACTCAGGAGCTCCGTTTGCCATTTGAACCCAGATCCAAGCAAAACAGCTTGCTGCTTCTGGAATTATCCCAATGATTTTACCTTTCAGCTCCCTCCCCAAACACCAGCCTGGGGCACGGGAACACGTGGTTTCCTGCCCTCGCCAGGAAGCGCAGCTCCAGCTCTGTCCCAGCTCTGTGACGTGGGTTGAGTCATTTCTCTCCCCACGTGCCTCCCTTGCACAGCTTCCCACACCCAGCACATCTCCAGAGCAGATGCTCGGGGGCAGAGACCATCGTGTTTCTCAGAGATGCCCACGGGTGACCAGGGCTCGCCGCTCTCGGGGAAGCTGAAGCCTGCACACACAGGCTTTCCTCCCACCACTGAAACCCTCCCGGGTGCCCCTTCTCCTGCCTGTCCTGCTCGGCTCTGCCTCGCTCCATCCCTGCCAAACGCAGGCACCGGGCAGGGCAGTGGTGAAGAGCCACATACAACCATCTCGTAGCCAAGGGGGCTGCTCTCACAGCGCAAAACCACCATGTGTCCAGTTTTGCAGGTGTATTTGCTGGCCTGGCAGGAGATGGGGGCACGGCTGGGACCCAGCACTGCCTGAGCCTCCTCACAGTGGCTGGGGATGCCCCGTTCTTTGCAGACTGCTTCCCTGCACTTGTCTCTTCAGGTCCACGTGGGTTCAGGGCCTTGGGCTTAAACACATGGGGAAGCTCTGCCCTGTGGGGGCTTTTTGGCAGCCAGGTGGTGGTGGGTTTGCACACAGGGTTTTTGGGTCCGTAGGGCCATTATGGGGCAGGGAGAGCATAACCAGGGCCACCAGATTTAGAAGATTCAGATTTTCCCTACCGGGAGTCAATCAACCAGTTTGCCTGGCCTGTGGAAGCAGGGAGCAAAGATGACCATGATGTTTCTGAACAATCACGTTTTCAGCTTCTCACTTGCATACTTGAATGAGCAGAGCAGATTCCTGGCACCTTCAGAAAATGTGAATTTCCCTGGGCGTTTATACCAGCAGCTGGCACAAACAGGGGCCTTATCCTGGCTGGAGTCTGTCCTGGAATGAACATGAGACGAGAAGGGAAACCGAGGGAAGGGACTGGCAACAGATCCGCCAGAGCTGAGCCAAAGCTGTACTAGAAATCAAGGTTTTCCAGCCACGGTCCTGGGACCAAACCACAGGCCCCCAGGTGCTGTCGCCTGCTCTTTAGAGCCACAGGTCCCCAGAGCATCTGCAAGGCAAAGCACATGCGGGAGCTGGGGGCGTCCCTCCTGCCATGCCCCCAGCCCCCAGGACGCTGCAGGGCCGATGTGCTCCCGCCCGCAGCCCCTGCGCGGCTGCGCTCCTGCTGCGGCAGGGACACTTTGTCACTACAGGGCTGTGGACTGGGGGGGTGCCCGCAAGAGAGATGTGGGAGCCCTTAGAGCAACCCAGCAGCTGACAGACTCTCATCTCTGGCTCTGCCTTCGATTTGTATGTTGGCTCCTGTTTGCACTTACCGGCTTTGAGTGGTTTTTAATTATTGATGCCTCTTTTAGCTTTTATCTCATGCTCACTGCAGCCAGGAAGGGCTTGGCATTCGTGCATTAGTGATGAATCGGGAAGGAGGCCCTGCTCCACCGCACTGCAAAGCATTCCTGGCTTGCAGGCTGTGCCATTGTTTCAAGCAAAGCTGCGCTGAAAAATGAGGAGGGTGGGAGCAGGAGGGGGATGTGGTGCGGGCAATTCCCGCGGCTGCCACAGAGGCGACAGGAATCTGTCCTATGGGAAAAAGCTGAAGGGGATGGACCGAGAGTCAAACAGGTGTGGAAATCTCCTTCATCCAGTGAAAAACTGGCACCCGCTCACCTCGTCGAGAAGGAAAAATGCCATTTTATGACCCCTCCAGTGACAGGCGGGTGGAAGGGGAAGAGATACGAGACAGCAGTTTTGCCAAGCCCCTGGCAGATGCAAGCAGGAATCGATGTCAAACCGGCTGCTCTGTGGTCAGGGCACGGCGCTCTGACGGCCGGGGTCCTGCCGCTGCCCTCCGGACTTGGCCAGCTCTCCACCCGCCACAGCTGAAAGCTCTTTGGACAGTGGGACAGTGACTGTACAAGGTTGCTCTCTATCCTCCCTTGAAGAGCGCGGGCTTTGCCGAGTTTCCCAAGGATCTCTGTGCCAGGAGAGCTGGTTCTCAGCCCATCTGCGTATGTACCTCTCCCACTCTTATACCACAAGCTCTCATGGGTTTCTCTGCCAGGAGCCAGTCTTAAATGATCCCTGATCAGCAGAGCTTTGGAGGTGCCACATCACCCGCTTCTCACGAGCGTTGAGCGTCCTGCCAGGGCAGGAGAGGGGCTCGTGGGTCTAGTTGTGAGAGGGGTTACAAGGCAGAGCAGCCCGTTTGGAAGGAGAGAAGCTGTTTCCTCAAGGCTGCAGCTACTGGGAGAGTCATGAAGGACGTGGTTTTAACCTGTTTTTTTTTGCTGCTGGTATGGGTTAGATTTGCAGGTTTTCCTGTGCAGTTAGATTTGAGCCCAAATCTGGTGAGGTGCCTTATGAAATGACCCCCTTTGGAGATCCAGAAGCAGATCCAGCAGTTGAAAACAGAGCTAGGCTGGAAGCATGAAGAACTGCAGCACTACTTGTCCATGGGATGGGATATCAGGGTGCCTCCCGCCACCCAGAGAAATGCTTTGGGTGCAAAGCCAGCACACTTCAGGAATGGGTCACCGGGGGAAGCAGGAGTGGAGCACAAGGTTCAGCTCAGCATCTACTGGGAGGTGCAGGGGATTTGGAGAGCCCAAAAGCTCTGTCTTTATACTTTATAGTGGGTTAATCTCCCGCAGAGAGCAAAGAGATATCCACAGCCCGGTCAGGAACAGCTCCCCGGCCCCAGTCTGCTGGAAGCTGAGGATGCTCAGCCAGCAGCCTCATGGTTTGTTCGACCCCTTGCCCACCGAACCAAGGCTGCTAATTAGCTCTAACAACAGGGACGTCTGTTCCTCTGAAATTGCCAGCCTGAAAACACCCCTGACCAGTTTCTCCTAAATCCTCCTCCCTTGCACATCCATCAGGAATAACATCCACTTACGGTGCTCCCTACCCCCCGGCAGAGTTTGAACCAGTGACCTCGAGGTGAAAGCGCTTTCAAAGCTCCGGCGCTGCCCACGGCCAGCCCGCTCCCAGCGGGGTCCTCGGCAGCACTTACAGAGCAGAGATGGGTTTAGCAACTGCCGCGTCGCAGCAGCCCCTGGCTCAAAGCTGTGTTGGCCTTTCACATCAGAGACCCCCTCACCCGGCGCCAGGGAGGCGTTCGGAGCAGCTGCGAGACCACTGGGTCAGGCTGCAGCTATAGGCAGAATTTCAGCCAGCTCCTGACCAGGAGCCCCATGCAGTGCTGGGGGGGACACAGGCATGGGACCTGCCTGCCCGGTGCTCTGGCCCCCCAAGGGTGCTGAGGTCAGGCCAGCCCCTGCCATGCAGCAGCAGCTCTGCTCTTGCCACAGGCTCTGCGCTCTGTACCTGCCCCATGGTGGCCGAGCAGCAGCCGGCCAGCCGGTGGCAACGGCAGCGTCAGGAGCACCAGGCCCCGCACAGGGCACCTGGCTTGGCAGGGGCAGGTCTGAGACCCCCAGGCAGCCCTGCAGAGTCCCACCCAGCAGCCGGAGTTCAAAGACTACCCTGGGAGCTGTGATCCTCCGCAGACCCTCCTGGTCCCTTGCGAGTCTGGCCCGGGACCCAGCCATCCCCCAGTTTGCGCTGGCGACGTGTCACGGGCAGATACGCGAGCATCGTCAGACCCTCGCGCTGCTCACAGGCTCTGTAACCCACCTGAGGCTGCAGCCCGGCTGTGCCAGGCTTGGCCGGTGCTTCTGGGACAGTGGGACATGGGACTGAGCCGCACACCAGTCCCTCCATGCCCTCTTTGCTGCAGGCTGGGCCACACCAGAAGAAACCCATCAGAAGCAGCGCTGGGGAAGCGGCCGAGCAGAGCTGCAGCCCCGGCGGGCTTTCATGCAGTACCGGGCACCTTTCCTCAAGCCTCTCCCACCCTGCTCCCGCTGCAGATGACGCTGCCTCAGCCAAAGCACCCCCACTCTGGAGCCAGACCTGGTCCCAGACCCGAGCCGGTTCAGC
>NW_010510466.1:5179-15306 GCF_000687285.1 Phaethon lepturus
CCCACCCTCGGGCATTTGGCCTGATCTTTGCCCAGCACCAGCAGGACAGGGGCACAGTGGCTGCTGCTCCCCTCCTGGCTTTCACCAGGGCCCCCATCTGCACCGCCACAGTCCTCCGACCTCACCGGGCAGCCAGGGCACCAGAACCCCCCCCTCCCTGCTCCCGACAGAGCTTCCTTCCCAGGGGAAGGAAATTTTCCCACTCCAGCTGGCCTGGGAGATACAGAGGGGAAGATGTTATCGGGGCAAAGCAGGCTTTGAAGCCAGAGGACAGCTCTAATTATTGGCAGCCAATTCCATTACAGCAATCTCAGCCCCAGAGCAACACAGGCCAGATTTTCCAGAGGGGCCGAGTGCCACAGAAGCAGCTTACCCTCTGCACCCACAGGAAAAAGGAATTACGCACAGGCAGAGCAGACCCGCAGCAGCCCCCAGAGCCCATTCCCATGCGTTACCAAACCGCGCCGCTCTGCTCCAGCGGAGAGCCGGTGAGCCCTCAGCAGCACGCTGCTCCAGCCCTCCTGGCTTTTCAGCCGGAGGGCTCCCAGGTCCCTTCTGCCACCGCCCGCTTTCACCTTGCTCTCCAGTTTGTTTTTGCTTTGCCTGGGCATCCTCCTTGCTCTGGCTCCAGCAGACTCCAGCCAAAGCTCCAGCGTGGGCACATGGCTCCATAAGGCTGTGGGAGGGATCACATCCCAGAGTGGGATGCAGGCAGCGAAAAAAGTCCTCGTTCTTCCAGCTGCTGTGGAGACGAGAGCAGGAGAGAAGCCAGAACCAGAAGTGTCAACCTTAACCCCCCCCCGAGAAACCTCCAGTGAGGGGGCCCCCCAGGAGGGGCAGCGCATCGCACCAGGTAAGGCAGGGACTGGTCTGGGACACGCTCACCTGGAGGAGGGAGGGCAGCTCTTCCAGTCACCTCCCACAGCCCGCTGGGTGCCATGACAGCACATGGGGAAACCGAGGCAGAGTCCAAGGTTAGCCAGCAAAGCTACCTCTTCTCCCCCACCAATTCCCCTACAGGGCGGGGAGCAGGAGAGGGAGGGAAGTATTTGAAAAAGGCAGCAAGAAAGCAGGCAGCAAATCACAGTTTTAACCAACCTTCTTATTTCTTTATTTGAAAGGCACAGCTTGTACGTCCTTGATACAGCATTTTCAGTTCCTCTTATTATAGGTCAAGTGATTAAACACAAAAAGCAAAACAAGATCTTTCTAAAGGACTATATACAAACACCAGATTATTATTTTATTATTTTTTTGTTCCATTTTTGTGGGGTTTTTGGGGTTTTTTTTTTTTTTAGAAGACACGCTAGCGCACGGAGATAAGAACAGAGAAAGCTGCTGTATCCTCTACATGGGGCAGGGGCACAGGGAGGGGGAGGACCAGGAAAGGCGCTGGGTCTGCCTGCCCCTCTGCCCAGCTGCCCGAGCCCCCTGAAGCCAGGTGCTATGCCAAGGAGAGCGCGTGGCAGAGGCTCCCCCTCCAGCCCGAGGCCAAGGAGCAACCCCGGCAGCTGGAGCGTCGCACTGCCGTGGTGCCGCAAGACTGGTTAAGATCGGATACATGCAGAACAGCAAGGTGCCGGCCTGCTATTAGTGCAGGAAGGGCGGAGGGAAGATGGGGCCAGGGCGATGCGACAAGTCAAGAGCGCTTGGGGAGGGAGGAGATGGTTTTGGGGCAGGGATCCCAGCAGGGAGTTGTGTGCAGAAACCGTTAGGCTCAAGGGGCATCTTTAAATACCAAGGAGAGAGCAGCAGGCAGAGGGGAGCCAGACGCACCGAGGAGCCAGGACAGCCAGGGGGCAACTGGCCCCGGAGCAGCCCAAGCCAGGTTCTGGCTCGGCTCTGCGACAGAGCTGGAGCAGGGATGGGGGAAGCCAGGCTGGGCATAGGGAGAGCATGATCGGCCACACGGTTACTGCTATGGCGCTTGCATTGCTGCAGAGCAGCCTGTCCGCTGGGATGGCGGTGAGGGCACCCCCCAGGCACTGCTGCCCATGGGCACAGGCCTGGCAAGCTGCCACCAAACACAAGCCCCCGCGATTCTGCTGCACAGCAACTAGAGAGAAATACTGCATCTTGCATTAACACCCACCCCCCCCCGCCCCAAGCAGCCCCTGCCCCCGGTCTCCCATTCATTCTAATCCGATTTCTCCCCATCATCATCTTGGTGGGCATCCCCATCATGGCCGTTCTTGTCCTCCTTGGAGAGGTGAGCCTGGGAGCCCAAGGCCGAGAGCGAGAGGAGCCCAGTGCCAGCGCTGACAGCAGGAAGGGACGGGGGCTGGAGGCCCACAGGGAGCGGAGTCAGAGGCAGAGCGAGGGCTTGGAGCTGTGACAGCTGGTGAGCTTGAAGCTGCTGCTGTAAAGAACGATGGACAGACAGGAAGACAAGAGAGGGATATTGTAATTTTGAGTGCATTTGGACAACCACCCAAGGGCCTGGGCTGCCCAGACAAGACTGTGCCAGCAACCAAGCTTAAATGAGGGACCTCAGGGTCCTGGAAAGCACCGCAGCCTCGGGTGGGGAGGAAGAGATTCTAGAGTTCTTAGACTGTAACAGCTTCAAGAGAAGACTCAAAAGTGTGTCCCCAGCACAACACACAGCCCTTAGCCCACAAGACATCTGGCCTCAGACTCTGGCATGCTCCAAGGATGCAGTTAAAGACCTCCCGACCTTGACCAAGAACAGATGGTGTTTTCGTGTCAAGAAGCTGCTGCAGTTCCTGCCCAAAACCAAAGCTCCTCTGCTTGCACCCTGCTGGGACAGAGCAGGAATCCACGCTCCCCGGCAAACCCATGCCCATGGCATAACAAGTCTGGACAAAACCAGCCCCATGCCAGCAGGGCCAGCCCAGCACTCACAGCCTCATCCCAGCAGGGCTGCAGCACCGCACGTGGAACAGCCTCTTCCCAGCATGTGGGCCACATCCCCAGGTCATGACTCCCCTGCCCAGCTTGGTCTTGAAGGCCAAAGGCACAGATTCCCGTCCCTCTGAACCCAAACTAAACATGCATCACGTACACGGATGATGGAGTTCAGTTCTGGTGCTGTAACCTGCTTGGCTCGTTCAATGGCTCCCAGGACTTGCTGCTGATGCTGGTATGTAGAGAACAGAGGATTTCAGGGTCATTTTCTAGTATCACAGGGAAGCAGAACAGGGACTCAGCCCTGCTGGGTCTGACACACACACGTACGTTATCTCAGCTGCTAGCACCGAGATGTCAGGGCACAGAGGCAGGCTGGTTAACTCCACAGCTGGAGACACCTGCACGCACTTCATTTTGTGACAAGGACCTCATGCCACTGAGGCCCGCAGTAGCGAGGAGCAGGGAAGGAGGCATGCTTGTCTCATTCCAGTTCCTCACCACAGGTTTAAGCAGGTCCCCTCTTACTCTCATCCTTGTCCTGCTCTGCACAGGCCCAGCGATCCTTGGCCAGACAAGCAATGCCTCTCACCCTGCATCCCCTCTCCAACCCAGACCTGACACAAAATGAGACCCCCTAACAAACAAAACAAACCCTAAAATCAGAACCTGTTGGTCGGCTCACCACTCTGTGGGACATACCCCAGGTGCGAACTGCAGCAGCTGGAAGATGCTGCTGTGGAAGAGCCCGGCATGGCTGCTCCAAACACAGGCAGGAAAAACAGCTATATCACATACTTTAAAAAATAAAGGACAACTGTACTTGCTCCTGAGAGCACAAGGTCTCTGAAAACCAGGCCTGTTCGCTGCACTCCAGCAAGTGGATTTTTCTTTCTATCTTGGCAGTAGGACAGGGCTGGGGAGGGGGAAGGGGTTGCATTAAGATGCAAAAAGGTTTAGTCGTGGCTTAGTTATTAGGCAGCTCTGATCTGATCAGCAAGCCACTTTGTCTTTTCCAAGAACAGGTGGGTGGGAAAAAAAACACAGCCTCCATCCCACAGGTAGTCCTGACCAAAAAAACCAGCCATGGGAACAGCTGTGGAGTTTAGGCTCTGTGGGGAGATGGACAGATACAGCACTACAAATGCTTCATCTTCCTCCTGCCTCAGGCAGCAACTCCCAAGCCCTCCCAATTAATTTCTCAGGGGAGTGGGAGGAGCCCATCAGCTGCATTAATGAATGAGGCAAGAGGAGCCAGATCTCAAGGAGGAGCCATATGGAGGTATTTTTTTTAAATGCCCTCCTCCCCCAATTAGCCACCCAAAGCTCCCACCACCCATGCAAAAGTGGCCAATGACTCGAATCACAGGCAGGAAAGAACAGAGCCCATCTTTGTCCACAGCTGCCAACAAAGGGGATGGACAGGCACATTAGCCACCGCACAGCACCTGGTGGGGCTACTTGAACGCCTCCAGGCCAAACCTGTCCTGAAGAGCTCGTCTTGCACAGGGGCTGAGAGCAAGCGACAAGGTTTCCCAGACTAGGGGCGAGGATCTGCCCATGCGGGAGGGCCATGGCACCTCGCTGCCCCGCAGCAGGATGGGGGTCTCCACTCCCCCCGTCAATGTGCCCCTGAGCCAGAGCCGAGGCCAAGCTGGGGGACTCACCTCTTGTGAAAGGTAGGGCAGAACCTGTGCACAAATCCCATTTAGCCTCTTGACGATTTCAGCCTAGAAGGTGGGAAGAACAGAGAGGAAAGGCATCAGGTAGCTTGGGACTGACCACTCTCAGCACCAGCTGCCCCACCTTCCCCCTCCCCATGTAGGGCCTGAGTCCCCGAATGCCCCTAAGAAAACATGCTCCCCCGGCAAGATGCTGTCAGCATCCTGGTGCCACAGGAGGGGTGTGTGTCATCTCACCCCCAAGGTCCCTCCCTACAGAGTTAAATGAATCAATGCTGCTGACTGCAAAGAGCAGGTTTTCAATATTCTCTTCCCTTTCCAGGTCTCTGATATTCATTTAATGAAGTCAAGAGCAACCAGAGAGAAAACTTATTACAGACCCAGGTGGGGATGTATTGAATTACATTTGCCATGCAGACACAGAGACACACGTGCTGCCTCCGCTGAGAACCCTGCTCTGCCCCAGAGACTGGCTGCTCAGCCTTCTTGGACTCCTCCTCCCCAAAGGCAAGTGTTTACCTGCTGCCAGCCTCCCCACAGCTGAGCTGCAGGACTGGGGCTATTCAGGGAGACCACAGGGACTGGGCAACTTCTCCACTAGCCTCATACAAGCAGGTGGCAAATTTTGGGGTGCTAAATGGGAAAACTCCTGGAAAAGAGTAAAGCTACCAGCCCTTCGCAAATCACTTTCCAATGGAGTCAAAAGAAATACAGAGCCAAAGGGTTTAGGCATGCACCAAAACCAGCCAACGGGGCCCCACCAGCATGTCAGGGGAGTGGACTAGGCTGGGAGACAGTTCATGGCACAGCAGTGAGGATTCGTGGCTCAGATCCTTTACCAAGATGCAGGTTTTCCCAGGGAAGCCACTCTTGTGGGCTTACCAACCGGGGCAATGGGATTGGAGGCACCAAGCATAAAGAGTGGGGAGCTGAATTGTGCTAAGAGGCTTATAACTGAGCCATGACACACAGATGACTGTCACTGGAAGCTGAAGCCAGATAGAGTCAGGCTCAGAGGAGGCTCATGTTGTTAACAGCACAGGTAATTAGCCACTGGGGATAATTAACAACTTCACCACAAGTGAGGGTAATGAATTAACTTAATTTGGGGGGCTCTTCAGATGAGGGCTCACATCTGCTGACCGACTGGGAGCCACAGCTCCACACCCCACCTGCACTGCCTTGTCCAGTGCTTAAATACCTATTCAGACCCTGGGCAGAACCAGAGCATGCCTGCAGCCTGGGGTGGGAGCCCTCAGTCCAGCACTGCAATGCTGAGAGGTGGGGAGTGCCTGCATTTTGAAGGCAGCTCTGGCATTTTACGGGCTCCTGGCATTTCTAGTTCCTGAAATACCACTGAAGTGACAGAGGACAAGGCACAGCAGACAACCCACCCTCCCCAGGAATTAGAGCACTTGGACATGCCTTCTCCCTACCTGTTTGTGCATTTCAATATTCAGCCCGTAGGACATCTCATAATACTGTAGAGTGGGGGAGAAGAGAACAAAAAAAAAATTGTAAGTCAAGTCTCCACCAGGTAAAGAGGCTCCATACAGCAGTGCTGGGAACTACTACTGCTTTCCTAGCAAGGTCTTCTACAAAGGCTGGGCAAGGATGGAAGAAGAGGCTGTCCCTAGGAAACAAAGACAGCAGGAGGCAAATACAGACAGAGACCCTCCAGATCTAAGGCAGAAGCACTGAGCCCAGGTGCTCCCTGCCTGCCCTGCTCCAGTCTCATGCTGCTGCAGACAGAGACCTGGGGACTTGCTGACTGGGCCCCATGCAACACCCCTCACAGACACCTTTCAGCAGTCTGCATCAGGTGAAAGTGAGTGATACTGCTTCAAACCTGGAAAAAGTCTCAGGGCTCCACAGACTTCCATAACCACAGCCAAAAGAGACTCTGCAAGCTTTGCCTGGCCAACATCCTAAAGCCCACGTGGCTGCTTCAGCAGCAAATGGAAGAGATCACAACTGGGCTTCATCTAGCAAGTAACACATCCAGCTGCACACAGCTCCAGATGTTTGGGAAGAAGCCATTACGGGGAAAAAAAAAACCCCACAAAAAAAATCCACCCAGAAAACCCCGCACAGCAGCAACAGGCAGCTACAGAGCAACCTATTAGCAGCAGAAGCTAATTCCTGACCCCTGGATGTTTGAGAGTTTATAAATCTCCTCCCTTGGCTTGCAGGTTGCAATCCTGATTCTTCTGCAGGGAAAGAAAATTCCCCATCTGTGCTTATCTAATTCAAGGAGATGACAACTGGCGTTCTGGTACTGACACCACAACTCTGAGAAGCACCCAGCTTGGTATTGCCATAATCTCAGCCTGTTCTAACACCACTGCTAGCTCTCGAGGCTTCTTTGCATTCTGAAGACTGAGCAGGAAGCAGGAGCCTGACTCCCAAGCTGCTAATTGTGACTTATTCAAAAATCAGAGCAGCTGTAGCAGCTTTGCACATTAACAGAAACCCTCCTCTTTGCTTCCTGTGACTCGCTGTGGTGGGGAGTGACAGCAGCTCTGAGCGACTCCAGCTCAGCCATGCAGATGAGGCAGGAGCTGCTGCGCCTGCAAAGCCTGGAGTGCTGCACAGCAAGCAATAGCCCTTCCCCTCTGGCACCAACCTGCTGATGGAAACCTGAATCGATTCTGGTGACTGTCAGCATTAAGGGGAAAAAAAACATATCTCAGCCACACCTGGAGATGAGCCTCCATACAGGCTGCAAGGCCCAATCATTTATCAGTGAGAATGGGGCAGGCTTCTCCATTAATATACAAGGAATGCTGTGACCTCTGCTTCTTGGCCCCAGCCCCAAGCACACCTTGCTCCCCACAGTCTTGGAGTCTGGGCAGTACAGGATGATGGAGGGGCCAGCTCCCTCATTTCTGGTTTTAAAGTCCTAACTCTCCTCTGAAGAGCTGCCGTATTAATTTCTACATCTTATCTCTTCTTTTCAGGGCAGGTGCAGCAGCTGGCAAGCAGGCACCAGCTCATCTTTATGGACAGTATCACAACCTCCCGTCAGCTCCTTGATAGGAAAGGAACAGACCACAGCCTTGCCTGGCATCCCTCCCTCTGCCACAAGGGCTCTTCCATGCATGGGAAGACAGAGGCATTACCTGTCAGGCAAACAATCACCCTGCCTACAAGAACATGGCTGTTTCCTGGTGGATTTCTCTTTAAAGAGTTACAGCTAAGCCTGCTGCCTGTGTGTGGCACTATGCCTCATGCCATTACCAGGCACTGCCCTGGGATTTGCACACTTTGTGCTGGGACACAGACACTGGTGAGATGTGCTAGCACTTTGCACCATGGCTCCACAAGACTGCCAGGGTCACGAGAAGGTGCAGAGGGTTTAGCTCTCACATAGCAGCTGGTTTCTGCTTCCAACTTCCACCAGGCTTGTGGTGTTTCCCAGCTTCACAATTTCTCAGAGCACTGCTTTGTCTTTCACTGGCCACGACTCTCAATGGAGTCCCCAGACGCCTGTACACCAGCACCTTGCAGCTCCTTCTTGGGTGCCTAAGAGCTGCCACATCCCCCAGAGCACAAGGGAGTACAGTCAAGTAGCCAGTCAGCGGAAAGGCCAAGGACCCCATCACCACCCATCAAGCGGTCAGCCACTGGGTTCATCAGTTCTCTATGTCCAACAATTCGCTGATACTTCCCCGCATTTCAACAATCCACTGCATGCAGACAACACAAAATATAAAAAAGCCCTGCTTTCAGAAAAACCAGGGCCAGCCTTGCCTAGAGACCTGCTGCTTCATGGGGCGAAGCTACCCCGCCAGGCAAAACCTAGGCACAGGCACCTGCTCACTGTGGGAGTCCCCACCCACGCCACCCATGTGCTCTTGGCTGCTGAGGCCAGTCCTTACCATGACATAGTGACGCTGCATCTCCGATTTTTCACTGGCTAGTTTGTCACATTCCAACTTCAAGCTGAAAAGCCAGAAAACAGTAAGAAAACCACAAACAAGAGGCGAGAGTCGATTGCCACAGAGCAGCTGCTTCCATCCCGGCTAGGCTGGGACACCAAAGGGTCTTTTTGGACACCGCCATCCAGACTCCAAAGGGTGGCTGGAGCTGGGTCACACTGTGCTGGCACAGTGGCGACTGCAACAGAGCTTTCTCCCATCTTCCCAGCTGGAGTCCCAACAACACACGTTCAGGAGAAGCAGCACAAGGCTATCCACCAGCTGGACACCAACGTCCCCCAGGCAAATCCTTTCAGTGGGAAGCAGAAAGCTGGGCAGAAGCAGAGATGGCTGCCCAAGGAGGGGTTTGCCTTTCCTCAACTGATTGCTGGCAGCTGGGGACAGCTTCTAGCAGAGGCCTGTCTGCAGCACTCGAGAGATGCTGCGATACAACTTCAAAACCAAAGCCAGATCCATTTCTGGATGGTGGGGTGGAGGCCCAAGTGCAGCACATCCCTCCAGAAGAAAGGATTTTTTCTGTCCCCTAGGCTCTTCACACCCTTCAGAGAAAGTGCTGCTGCTCCCAGTGTTTTATGGGATTCCAACTCACCAGCTGAGCAATTGCAGCCAGCGTGTGCTGTGGTTTTATGTTTCAAACAAGAAACAGCTTCACCTACACAGAACTTGCTTCTTCTCGAGCAGATTAAATCCGAGGGGGTGGGGGGATAGCCTCCCTTCCAGCAGGACTGTTTCTTGGGCTCCCCTACTCCCTCACTGGCACTGCTCAGAGACACTGGGAATTAGCCACTTCCCAGTAGGTTTTCCGTCTCCTCCTGCCAGAACGACACCACCTCAAAACCGTGACCCGTCTGCCCAGTGGAGCCTAGGCTGAGGAAAGGCAGATGGGGAAGTCGCAGCCACATGGCACATGCCACAACCGGCACCTCGCAGCCTGCTAGGCCGGGGTGGAGGGCATCACCCAGTCAATTTAACCCAAGAACTTCATGTTTATTTCAGACACACAAAGCAACAGACTATCACAAGCCAGCTTTCGGGTCAGCAGAAGTATTTCCATACACACCCGCAGAGAAGCGGAAGCTTTTGTATTTAAGTGCTCCCTGCAGCACTTGCTGCCCGGGAGAGGCAGCCAGCGAGAAGAACTGAGGAAAACTCCCAGCAAGACACGGGAGGCCTGGCAAGCCTGTGCACAGTCCTGGCCGAGCTGTGCTCAAAGGAAAGACCTCGGCTGGAAAGGGAAGACACGCATTCTCCTCGCTGGGCTCCCAAGTGGACGTGACTAATCCCCTGCCTTAGGCCCTCCTCTAGCCAAAGGTAACCCAAGCTACACAACCAGGTCCCCTCCTTGACATTCCCATTCAAGTCCATTCAGCGAAGCAACGAAGCAGAAGAATCAGTGTGATTCTTGGGTGTCGTGCCGCTGCCTGCCAGCACAGCGGAGGCTGCGGGGCAGATCCAAGCCGGGCCCATCTGCGTGCGGGAGCACGTACCTGTGGTACTGGGCCTGCAGGAGCTGGAACTCGTCCTTGATGCGGTCGCAGGAGTCGGAGGTCGTGAACTTCAGCTGCTGCGGCAGATGAGAGGAGCCCTTGAACAACAGGAGACAGCACTGGGTGCCAGGAGCAGGCAGCCTGCACGTCCT
>NW_010510467.1:0-481 GCF_000687285.1 Phaethon lepturus
GAACATCCATTACGGTCCTCCCTATCAGCTTCAAGAACTCATCAATTGCTCTTATCTGATTTATTAACTCAGTAGGAAAAAGCTGACCAATTAATCCTAGATGCACTTGGCGTCACACAAATATTTTTCTAGCTCTTAGTTGCATCCAAGCTCAACTGCGGGTGCAATCTACAATAGCAGCAATTGTAGGAGAAGAATATGGCACCTTGCCCCCTGAAATTTGAAAAATAATCCGGGAAAACCCAATCAAGAAAAATTCCAATCGTGGTGGTATCTAGTTAATTTCACTTATGATCCTATTAATAATAACGCCACGGCTTTTGCTTTAACCATACAGAATGCATCAGTTAGCAATACAGAATGCATCAGTAGAAACCATCTACCTAATCATTGTGTTAGGATTAAATCACAAGGGGACTGTACTCTATCCACTGGAGCATAGAGTATGGTCCCAAAGAAGTAATAACAAATGGCAGACTGT
>NW_010510468.1:0-416 GCF_000687285.1 Phaethon lepturus
TCCTCCCCGGGGCAGCAGCAGGGGGGGATCGAGCCGGTGACCCCCAGCGAGATGCACCATGTTCAAGCACAGAGGCATGTGGGGATGGGGTCCTGAGCAGGCCAGCACGGTCCCACCCTGGCGTTCAGACATGCCTCGGGCTGCCCCTCTCCAGAGGTGCTGTGTCCTGAAAAGACGAGCCACGAACACCCAAGCCGTCCACCAAATCCGGTACAAAGGGTACGTATGCACCCCACTGCCTGTGTCAGGGCACTTGTGCAACCGTGGTGCCATTCAAACGGCTCTGGGGCCATCGAACGTCTCGGTGACTGCCATACAGAAATACGTCTCACTGAGGTTCCCAAGACGAGAAGTACACGTCTGCCCTGCTACAGTCGGCCTGGGTCTGTAGGACCCTTGGGGATAGACCTGGTCTC
>NW_010510468.1:548-7339 GCF_000687285.1 Phaethon lepturus
CGGGGCGGGGGGCCCCGGGGACCCCCGTGCCCTGCCAGAAACATGCCGCTGTCTCACGAAGAGCAAACACCGCCATCCTCACAAACGGTTAACCTGCCGGGAGCTGCACAGCACTAATGACTTCACATGCATTTAATCAGCTTGGGCTTCCAGAGCCTCCTCCTCGGGAGCAGGAAAGGCCGTGCACCCCGGGTGCAAACGCTCCCAAAGCCGCACCCCCCCTTACCAATCATTAATCACCCCCGGGCCAGCAACACAAGCAAGCGGCGAGCAAGCAGGGAAAGGCCAAGTCTCCGCAGCCCCGCGGGAGCAGCGGGAAGCGGTGCTGCCCGCTGCCCTGTGGTGGCCGCCGGCTCCCCCCTCCCGGTGGAGGCGGCCAGTCCTGCACGCGCTGCCCTCTCCTTCAAGGAAGGTCACTTGGCCCTGGGCGCAAGAGGCTCTGCCTGCCGCTGGGAGCTGCTGGGCTACGTGTGAGGTGGGAGGTCTGCAGAGGAGCTTCTGCCTGGCCAGCACCGTAGTCTTCATCCCTTCGCCATGCGGCACAAGGCGTTTTGGAGTGCCCTGGAGTACACCTGCCGATTGCTGGGCATCTCCACTGCAGCAGGTAAGAGCGAGCTCTCTTTTTCTTTGGCACTAAAAGGCACTGAGTGGGTCTCGGGACCCCTGAGCTGTATCCCTGCCTCTGGCCAGCTGCAGCCGCTGCCCCATCCTATGAGGGGGGGAATGAAACTTGCTCACTTCTGCTTTGGGACCCAGGGAGGGAGGGTGCCGGGTGCCCGGTCAGGCTCTTTCCAAATGCTGTGGGAGGCATAGTGAGACATCAGAAAGGAAAAGCCAGCACTCAGTACGGCAAAGGACAAGCTAAACCACAAGTGGAAGAGAAAACTAAAATATATTCTTGTAAAACAGTGAACGTTTTACATTCAAACACAGGCAAGATGTGAATGAAACTGAAAAGCAAAATACTTATGTCTGTGCAAAACTGCCAGGCTGCTCTGTGGGATGTGAAAATGAAGGAGGAGCTCCTTGAGCTGTGCACAGGGAGGTGTCCTGTGCCAGGCAGGCTGGAGAGGTCCCAGCCATGGTGGCCCAGCTACTGCCAAAGTGCTGCGCTGCCTCTCTAGCAACCCATCAGGGAGCAGGCTCGGGCAGCGGTGCAGGTTATAGCTGCAGTACAAACCTAAATTCACCCACCTGGCTAGCTGCATCCTCCCACCTGCTGCCAGGGGCTGCTTGGGACCAGCGTCCTCTGCTTTGGTGACACATCCGAGAGCTTGGTTTCTCATGAAACACAGGTGTGTTGAGCCAGCTGTCGCAGGCACAGTGTCTCACCCAGAAGGACTGGGCTGTGGTGAATAACCCTCTCACATGGAGCATATCTGGATGGGACATGGGGAAACAGCTAACGCGTAGGGCTCGGGGGTTCACTGTGGCACTGCTGCTGACTCACTGTTATGGGACAGGACAGGCAACACTCCCTGCCTCAGTTTCCCCATCAGTAAAGCAGAGATCAAAGTGCCTGGTTTGTCTAAAGGCTGGAGGTGTGAACCAGAGGTTCCTGGTGAGACGTGACTTGAGGTGGTGCTTGTGGTTCCTGTGTGAAATTCCCCTGGGAATTTCAGATTTTGGACATGACCGAGTAGGTCACAGCAGGCCCTCCTACATTTCTATTTCCTTTATCAACTACAGACATCCGGGAGAGACAATTTGCTCAAGTCAGGGGCAAAGTAGAAAACACACAGGTCAGCTGAAGAGAGCATAGGTCCCCAAGGACACCCAAAGCCCAGCTGGGATGCTGGAGGCTGTGCTGGGGAACAGGCAGAGATTTGAGTCTCTGAGTTTATACAAACTCCCAGTAGATAAGTTCACATCATGATGAGACTGCAACTGATAGGAGCTGGGACACAGCTCTAACCAGCAAATGCAAATCTCTTCCTTTCTCCATCCCTAGCCCTCTTGGGCCCACTGAGACCCATGCTGGTCATATTCACTCTTAAAGCTCCAGGGAAACTCATAGAGACCTTCCTGGGAGAAAACATGAGCTTGTTGCCATGGGAAAACTAAAGCTAGAACAGCAAAATTGAAAGTAGCGTACAATTTGGAAGTACAATATAATCTCTCTCTCTCCTCCTTGCTCTCTTTTCATCATTTTGCATTGTCTGCACCTCATGCTGTAGTTCTTGAAACGAGCAGTGCAGTCACCGCTCCGCTGAGCATCGCAGGGCGTAGACAGCTGCAGTACCAATCTCTGTGCTTTTCTATAGCTCTGATGCCTTCCCAGCATCACCTGACTTTCCCAAAAGGCCAGGGGAGAATGGGAGGTGCCTGTGTTTTATTCCTCTATGTGGCTCAACGGAACAACAGCTTGATGCAGTGTTTAGTGCCTGATGAGGTGTATGAGGTTTTTGCATGAAATGGAAACCATGCAGAAGAGAATCCCATGGGGGTTTTTTTGAAAAAAAAAAAATATGGAAGGGAGAGGAGAGTGCATCAGCCTCACTAATTGATTCTGAGAAGGCCCAGCCAGCTCCATAAGCTGCCTGCAAACACAGAAGGTTGCCCACATAATATAAACCTCCCCTTCCCCCAGGATCCCGGAGTGCAATGGCTGTCTGCAACGGTGGGGCTACAGGGTTTCTGTGCGTGAGAAATCAGCCAGCCCCACGACTTGCTGCAGTGTTTGGGGAATCTCTGTAGTTCAGAGATTTTAGGCCTTGTGATTTCTGCATGTAGGGAGAGAGACCTTACTCATTTCTTAATTCTCATGCTTTCAACCATTTAATTCCTAATCATGTGCCTTTAGCCACATGGTTTGGATAAGATCCAAATTAAGGCAGCAACTAGTCCAAACAAACACCTCGGAAACAGCCCTTTGCTTCTTGCAGATTCTTCATCCAAACAGCTTTGTGGATAAAGCAGAAGCTGTGCAAAACCAGGAAATCTCCCCATCCAGAGCAGAGACTCGAGCGTAACAGCTGCGCTGTTGAATTCTACATTCATCCACGGGGAATGAACGGATGAATGAATGAATTCTGCATTTGCAGGGAAGATTATAAAGAAGCCTTCTCAATCACGAGATAGCAAAGAACAATACTCTGCATGTGGGATTTCGCAGCTCACACAGTTTCACAGCCCTCTGGTGAGACTGATTTCCCCGCGCCTCTGCTTGGGGCTGGAGAGGCAGCCTCCACGGAGCAGGGTGGTGCGTGGGCCCCATGTGTTCTGCCAGCCGACAGCGGCCAGCTGCTGCAGGTGACACAGGGACATCGGAGAGGACTTGTTCAGCCTGGACTGGAGTGTGGTCAGGCACAGACCCACAGCATCGACCCATCTCGTGGGCTTGATGGACACTGGTCTGCATCCCAGTGTGGGAGCCTGGTACCTTTCTCCAGCTGGGGCAAACCACAGCTCAGATACATGCAGCCAAGTGGCACCTCGAGCCTTGGCGTGCATTGAGCAGGACCAGCAGTGAACTTCCTGAGATGTGCAGGGACTGCTCTGTGAGCTGTGGAGACCTCAAGCACAGACTGAGGTCATCACAGCGTGGTGACTGCCTAGACCAATGCCCTGACCATGAGACATGGGCTCCACTCAGCCCCACGCGCTGGCACTCGTGCACTGTGACTGGCCGGTTGTGGACCAACAAACTTGTTGCAGCTGGTGTGAGATGCTTTGTTTCTGCTCCATTTTGGAAACAGTCTTGTTTCCAAACAAGAATTGAAGGATGTTGAAGGAAATTTTCCATCCCCTGAAGCTATTGGCCCCAACGCCCAGTCCAGAGAAGATTTTAGCCTCACTAATGCTCTTAATCCCCCTTAAACTGACTCCCCAGTGTGCTGTGCTGGCTGGGACACCGAGGGGACGTTCATTGCCTGTTTTTAATCTGCCTGCTCCCGTTACATGTTTTTCTGTTTGGCTAGCAAAGGATCTCGATGCTATGGCTATGGCCCTTTGTGAAGGCAGCTGGCACAGTTCCCCAGTCCTGCTGCAGCCGCATGTTGGGTGCAGCTGGCCTGGGCAAGCAGGGAGGGGAGAGGAGAGGGGCTGGTGGCACTGGGGGGACCTGGACAGAGAGGTCCCCGGACCAAGAGGGGACAGAGGTGGATGCAGCAGTGGGAGGGAAGTCTCTGTGGCAGCTGTGATGGAGCAGCGTGGCAGGAGATGGGATGGACACAGGACACCGTGGCTCACCTCCTCCACCTGCCCCAGGCCAGCTGATATTCCCCGAGCACCTCTCCCCAGCGCATGTGGTGGCAAGACTGCCATGACAGGGATGCAGCTGGGATGGGTTTCCGGGCTGTGTGTCAAGGACAGCATTCAGCTCTGATCCCCCTGGGTTGGTGTGTCAGCATGAATCACTGGTGCGGGCGGTCCTAACGTGCTGCCCAGCATGGGAGGAGCAGCCTCGCCAGGCCCTGGGGGAACCAGGGCATCCATCCCAGGAGCTGATGGGGCACCGGAGACTTGGGAACCAACCCTGCAGTCAGCATCTTTCCTGCCTTCTCTTTCTAGTGCTGATCGGTGTGGGCGTAGAAACTCTGCAGCGAGGACAGTTCAAAAGCCTGGCTTTCTATCTGCTGTGAGTATTTTTGCCCTTGAAGTCAGAGCTGGTGGGGGTGACATGTTTGACCCCTCCATCATATGTAGCACCAGACTAGACTGCAACAGCAGCAGGGAGCAGTGTCCAAGGCTTTGGGGAATCCAGATCTCCACCTCTAGGTTTCGGATAAGTAAGTTATTTCTGTTAGAGAAAGTGATGCTACTGCATCACCCATGCTACTGCAGACTCAGGCAGTCCAGAGGTGACAATGGCTGCAAGTTGACTCCCTGGGAACAGAAGGGCTTTGAGCTCTCCTTCACAAACCAGCTGAGCAGAGGGTGTTCAAACCCCAGCACACAGACTCTGTTGTGAACTGGTAGTAAATCCTGGCCCTCTATGCCCCTTCTGCCACCTGGAGAGCATACTCAAGCCCAGCCCTGCCCCCCTGACAGCTCCACCTTTCAGTTTTTCAGGGGTTGCAGTTACTGTCTGTGAAGGCTTCTTCTTTATCAGTTTGTTCCTGGAGATGTGCTTCACGTGAGTAGACTCTGTCCAGTCTTCTCCAGCCTTGGTGGGACCTCCCTAAGGCAACTTGCCCCTTGCAGGCAACACCAGACCTAGCTGAGCTGCAAGTGCCAGACCAAAGGTCCTGCCCCTAATGCCATGGCAAGTGCATTCAGGCAGGTGGGAGGTAAGTGGGACCATGTCCACAGCCAATTGTACTCGTGTTTTAACCCAAGCTTGTGCCATAATTTGCTGAGCATCAGCACAACAAACCTTCTCTGCAGCATCTGCTTAACACACAGTCCTACAAGGGACAGGGGTTGAGGGAAGAGCCAGATCCACAGGGTGAGCTGCAGCTCCCTCTCAGAGACGGTTCAGAAGTTTAAATTAAAAATGTAGATTTTTACTTATGTACTTAAGCCTTACGTACTTCTCAGAGGCTGAGCACTTCTGCAGTCTTCTAGCGTAAACTCAGAAGCCCTGATAGCTTTGAGGTAACACCTTACTCCAGCTAATAGGCACTCAGCTAGTGGCCAAGTGGGCAAACACACCAAGGAGAGATGGCCTGAGATGCTGATGTCTGGCAGATGTAGCCCCTGGCCTCTCCTCCCCATGAGAGAGGCTCAGGCTTTGATTACCTTCCCTGACCAACACACCGGTTTCCTGGAAAACCAGAGGATCTGGTTTTCGACATCACATCTAGATAGGTGACAGTTAGGTCCAAATCTTCTTGCCATGTGCTTGGTGCCCCATCCCACAAGGACTTCTGTTTCTCTCCCCAGATATCAGCCTGACTCCCTGGCACAGGCTTGCTGGAAGCGAGCTAGACACCCGGGGAGCTTCCAGAAATTCCTGGGGTACATGCTGCTCTCAGTGGCTTGCTTCCTGCATCCTGTCCTCGTCTGGCACGTCACCATCCCTGGTGAGGAGCCCGTGCTGGGGTGGGGAGTAGTGCAGATGAAAGAGGAGCATGGTCTGTTGAGGGCCAGAGCGGGTGGGGATGTGCAGGGTGCTGGACTGGTTGCAGACAGTGCTGAGCTAGCTAGACCAAGCACTGCTTAGTAAGCTTTTTGCCTTGTCCCAGCCCTCAGCCAACATGGCCTTCTCCCCAGGGTCCATGCTGGTGCTCACTGCCCTGGCATACTTCCTGCGTGCAGATGAAAGAGGAGCATGGTCTGTTGAGGGCCAGAGCGGGTGGGGATGTGCAGGGTGCTGGACTGGTTGCAGACAGTGCTGAGCTAGCTAGACCAAGCACTGCTTAGTAAGCTTTTTGCCTTGTCCCAGCCCTCAGCCAACATGGCCTTCTCCCCAGGGTCCATGCTGGTGCTCACTGCCCTGGCATACTTCCTGCTAACCACTGCTGGTGACACTGAGCAGACCTACACCTTCCACGGGGCCCAGAGGGAGGAACACCGCTCGCTGCTGGGCCACATGAAGAGCATCCTGAAGGGCAGCAAGGACAGGAGCCCGTCCCCAGCAGCTCCTGCCCAACCAGTGGCCCCACCAGCCCCACGCAAGCAAGTACACTTCCAGGAGAAGGTGGTGCAGATCATTCCTTCTGTCAGTGAGAGCTTGGAGGACATGGAGAGTGAGGCTGAAGAGACCACGTCAGACACAACACCCATCCTCACCCCACCCGATGCCCCCGTCATCCTTGCTCCCCTCAGCTCCACAGGCCTCTTTTGAGCTCTCAGCAGGGACAAGGACAGGGCAGAGGAGCTACCCCTGCCACTGGCGTTACTCCCTC
>NW_010510468.1:7752-11557 GCF_000687285.1 Phaethon lepturus
AGCCGCTGCAGCACCATGCCCAGGGGACAGGTGGTGGTTCAGCCAGGGTGGTGCCAGGACAGTAAGGTTTCTGCTCCCATGGCCTCATGCATGGGTCACCCCTCCGTTATGGCACTGTACCTCACAGCGGCTGCTCCTGCCTACCATCACAGCCGTAGCATGTGCCTCCCACGAGGCAGCAGCAGGCAGGAGGAGGGGAGACCGCCACCCCCCCAGAGTAGCCTCTGCTGGGCGCAGTTGTCTCCCTCCTGCCCTCGCCCCGTGTGGAAGCACTCAGGGCTGGGGCATGTCCAGCACAGGGCACCACAGCCTGCAGGTTCCCTCACAGCACCTGCACTGGTTGCAGCAGGCCCAGGGCATCCAAAATGTCATTTCAGAGGTGGGCTGAGACCAAGCACCCACAGCCCTGGGGCTAGCACCTGCTAAGTGCCCTCCCCTGAGACACGCTCTGAGCCCAGCAAGGAAATCACCTCTGGCCTTGGGGACACTTGTGCAGGAGCAGGGAGGACCCTGGGGCTTCCCGGTATCCCCTGCCCAGACAGCCCTCTTGAGTTAGCAGAGCTTTGGAATGATGCAGCAGCTCAGGTCATGAGGTTCAGCACCTTGTCAGCACAGCAGGCCATGTGTAACTCCCTACGTGTGTTAATTATAGGTCCCAGAGGGCAAAGTCAATAATAAAGTTACAACACCGTCCCAATAGTCCCCTCCGTGCCAGGTCTTCCCTGAACCCTTCACCTCCGGCTTAAGCCTACCACATTGTCCGCCCTTTGAGGACCTGTTTATGACCGATAATCAGGCATTTCTCTCCTGTTCAACTCATCCCCTTGGCTCTCTCCCACCCCAGGACTAAGACTTTCTGCTTCCAGACGGCAAATGCCATCTGTACATGCAGATACCATCACCAAGACCCTCTCATCAGCGTCAGGCAATTCTTCTGGCCTCCTGGAGCTCAGGAGGCTGGGTTTTCTTGAACATGGGACGTGAGGCCATACTGTCACCGCTTCTGGGATAAAGGGTTGTAACTGCTCTAAGCCCAGACATGCAGCATTGAGGTGAGGTGGTGGTAAGGAGAGAAGATCCCTGAGACCTGCTAGACTATTTATAAGGTAGAAGCCAGTGGGGCTGGCTGTTTTTCTTAGAAATTCTTTATTTCCTGTTTTTAAAATCTCAGCGCTCTGAGTTACAATCACCATGTTCATTTAGGAAAGCAGTGTAGTTTGAAGTAAAGTGTGAAAATGTACAGTGTAAGCGTTCAAAAATCAGAAGGCAATTGAGATAAGAACCCAGTGCTACTTTTTAATAAACTCTTTTTAAGTGACTCCTAATCTGGGAGATGGATAAGGAAGAAGGTGGAAAATATTGACTCACAATGTTTAACTGCCTGTGTTTGATAATGAAACTGTCCACAAGAGCAGCTTATGAGAGAGAATGGCTGCACACACTCGTCGTTCCTACAATCAGACACAAACAAAAATTTTTTTGTTGCATCATCAACATTTAAAATGATAGCTGGTATCCATCTGTTCTAAACACAATACATGGATTAGAGAACTCCTCCTTCTGGCTGCACAAATTAACCCTCTACCCCATAATTGCGTGCTGGGGAAGAGTCACATACACATCTGCCTTTAGGGAGATTTTGCACCTGCAAAAGTATCTTCAAAAACTTGTGCCCATTTACAGCCTAATGCTGCACAACTGATAGCAGCAAGCCCAGGATCCACAGCCACATGAAGCTAATGTATTCATCACGTTAAGAAATAAAAACAAAGGTATTTTCCTCTAAAGTTGGTGACCAAGCAGCACACCTGCACCAGCAAAGGTCCTGACCCAGCCATGCTAACAGGGTACCCACCCTTGCCAACTCTGCCCCAAAAGGCTGTGCTCGGAGCTGGCTCCATGACTTGATGACACATTTGCTCTGAAATTAGCCCTGCTCTCATTAGCAAGCTCAGCTTTCTGCATCATCCAGGGCTCTTCTTTGAACATTGCATAACTAATTACCCACAGAGAGATAAGGTTTGTTGTTAAGGCACTGCTCTCAATAGACCAAGCGATCCGCTGATGAGAGAAAGACCACGTTACTGCAGCCGCCTCTGTGGCCCTGAGCAAAGCTGCAGGGCAGCCTGCGTGGGGACAGCTGCTCTGCGACAAGTTTCATCGCCCTTACTCGAATCAGCCCCACACTTTGTACTGGTGGGGCAGCAGGGCCAGCTGGCAAGGGGAGAAGCAATGTGGTGAGAGCACTTGTAGCACCTTGAAGAGTGTGGGGAGGAAGTTTCGTTGCTCTGTGACATGCCTAAAATGAGTTTGTAATTGTTAGAGTCTGCAGAATCAGGTACTTCGGTTTTTAGCCTCATCTTTTGAAAGTCTATTGTAGGTTTCCCTGAGGAAGCAAGACTGGGGGAAAGCTACAGGTGAGGTGGTGGCTCAGCCTTCCTGGAGACAGCACTGGACCTGGCTGCTTTTCTCGCCAGCCCCCATGTGTTGGCCTGGCTCTTCTCCAACCCCACAGCTAGCTGGCTGAGGAGATGAAGGCTGGTAAAAAGCTGCTCGTCTTTTCTGTGGTATTAAATTGCCAGTTCTGTTAAGGTCCATGGCTGGCTCACCCTGCAGTCTGCCAAGAGCCTGCACCAGTGCTGGGGAAGTTCTGGGACCGCAGAGCTGGGGGCAGGACACCCAAGAGGCAGCCGAGCTGTGCCCCGAACAGCAGCAGACGGGTGCTCCCAGGGTCACCTCTGCCAAGGAATCTGTACATCCCTTGCTCTGCTCCTCGCCACTCATCCCACCCCTGGTGCTATCTGCCACCTCCGCTGGCTGACAGAGCTCGTTAGCTCAGAGGAAAAATAATTAGGAAAAAGAAAGCGGGTGGCTATCTTCTGGGGTAATGAGCCAAAAAAATTCATGGAAGGAAGGGCCAGCCACAAAATGAAGGGGATGGGGGGTAAAAGCACCCCTTTTGGAGGCAGTAGCCTGTTAGAGCAGATCAACTGCTTAAAGAAATGCAGCCTTGGGCTTTCTTTAAAGTCCCAGTGCAAAGGAAATGTTCAGCCTCAGGGAGTGTCAGATGACTTTGCAGAGGACTCAGAGATTATTTGCTCAAGTGTGTACTTCTGTGTTGGCCCCTCTCCCTACATCTAGCTGTGAGGGGCATCCCAGGGGCTACTGAAAGCACCAGAGATGCTGCAGAGAGCTGCTGAGGGGCCTGTATATGAAAAACTCTCATATATGCAGGGTAATTGCAGGAAAAGAAAAAGAGGAAGAACTTGACACTATTAGCTGTGTAATGCAGTGATATCTGCATTTGAGCTGCCTGAACTGTAAGTCCACACAGCACCACATGAACACTGCAATGTAATTTTTGCCTGCATTACAGTCAATTCATGATACACCTAATCCATTGAGATTAAGCCACTGAGCTAAAGCTGAATGTACAAAGCTATAAACTCCTATGGATTCACATACTGAAAGGAAACAAGATGAATCATCCAGAGGAAATACATGTGTAAGGTGAAACTCTGTGAGGTAATCCTGGCAGAAACTGTTTTCCTCAAAGTTTGCTCCAAAGATTTCCCTGCACGAGGAAAAATTTGCCTGCTTTGCATGTGCATCTGCATTGGAAGCACTCTACAACGCTGTTTGACAGCCGTGATCGGAACTTGGTGCACCACTGTGTTGCGAACAATAACTCCATTTTAACTTTTTTAGGGAGGTAAAAACAGATTTCAGTGCAGGCTTCGGTTACAATGCCCCGCTGCCTGCCGCGCGCACGAGCACGAGCGGCTGTTGCGCAGCCCGGAAGGCC
>NW_010510469.1:0-478 GCF_000687285.1 Phaethon lepturus
CTGGGACGGCATTGGGAGCAGCAGAACGGTGACATGGGCAGAGCGGGAGTGCCAGACAGGAGGTGCTCTGGAAGCAGACGCTCAATCCTCATTATAAGGCTTTTTAAACGCACAGACAGGATATCAGCGTTTAAACAGGCTCTAGGACTCCAGGGCAAACTTTAAAAATCATAATATTTATAGAACCCTCCTTCCACTCGCCCCACACGCTCTTTATTTCGCCTGCAATTACTGCTAATTTGAAGAGATTTCGCTTTGGCATCTCAGCCTGTTGTGGTGTCGATTACCGAACCACCCGCTGCCACCCGCCACCACATAGCTCCTCCCATGGTTGCGACAGAGAGACGCCAGCGGTGCCAAGAAGTGATGCTCAGCCGCTCTGCTGGGAGCAAAGCCCTCGCCTGACCTCTCTCCTGGCAGGGCTGGGGATGCCATTGAGCCCCGCACGATGCCGGGACCTGGCCGTCCTGGGCTTGCT
>NW_010510469.1:755-970 GCF_000687285.1 Phaethon lepturus
TCACAGCCGTGGCAGCTCATTAAGTCCCTGGGCAGAATTAACACCCTAGCAGGAAAAGGCTCTGTGAGCCCCGACGGGCTCTGACTGGCAGGGATCGGCGGCTGCACCGAGATCGCTCATGACAAAGCACCTTACGCCTGAAAGCTGCTTCCCTGAGAAACAATGAATTCGCATTATCCTCCTCCTCCTCCCCATAAGCTCCTTTCGCCACATCC
>NW_010510470.1:0-376 GCF_000687285.1 Phaethon lepturus
AGAAACCCCCCTTTTTCTTTAGTGTAGAGTTTCTCTGCGATATCGCGATGGCCACGTTTGCGCGGCGCGGATGAATCACCCGCTCTCCCCCTTGGCCTTGGGGAAGAAAAGCGCTGCGGTCAGAGCCGCCGGCAGAAAGGGGATGGGGCGAGGCCATCACCCAGTACAGACTCGCCCCAGGGGCTGCACCCCGCGCCGGGGGAGCGCCAGCTCCCCTCCCTCCCTCCTGCTGCTTCTGCTGGGCTGGAGATTTCAGGTTCAAACCTACCTGCAAGCCGCAATTGCCATCCTTCAGCCTGCCAGGAGCTGTGCCAGAGCCTCTCGCCTCTGCAGACGAGGCCAGGGAGGGCTGAGCACGCCGTGCCACGGCTGGGGG
>NW_010510470.1:456-883 GCF_000687285.1 Phaethon lepturus
CGTCCCAGGTGAGGCTGGAGGGGCCACGGGACTGCGATGCCACCAGGACCACGATGGCCCTGGCAGCGAGAGCTGACCCCAAGGGGGTGTGCCGGTAGCAAGCGCTCGCTTGCCTCCTTGGCTGCTTTTATCTGGGGTGGAAAGGCATGACCCAGAGGGATCTGTTACACATTAATGACGCATATTAGAGACTATTGTATTCTCCAGCAGTATCTGCTAATGTACTGTAATTGGTACTGATGAAGAAATGTTAATGCCACAGTATTAATTCATGCTAGATTAAAATTTAATTTGAATTATCTGCACCGTCGTGTGTCAAGCTGTCTGCATTCCTCGGCTGCACCAGGCACCGGCTCCGTGCAGCCCTAAGTGCACCGCCCCGACTCGCTCCGGCAGGGCGATGGGCACCGGGGCAGGGGTACGCCCG
>NW_010510471.1:0-314 GCF_000687285.1 Phaethon lepturus
AAACCAGTATGGGCACCCCTAAACCAGTATAAAACCAGCAAACCAGTACGGGCACCCCCAAACTAATATGGGCACCCCAAACCAGTACAGAAATGTCAAACCGGTAGGGGCACCCCAAACCTGTACGAGCACCCCCAAACCAGTACGGGCACCTCCAAACCAGTATGGAACTCCCAAACCAGTACAGGCACCTCCAAACCAGTAGGGGCACCCCAAACCAATATGGGCACCCCCAAACCAGTACGGGCACCTCCAAACCAGTATAGAACCCCCAAACCAGTATGGGCACCCCCAAACCGAAAGGGGAACCCCAA
>NW_010510471.1:833-1521 GCF_000687285.1 Phaethon lepturus
TGGCCCCCCAAACCCAGTATACACCCCCCAAACCAGTATGGACACCCCAAACCAGTATAGAACGCCCAAACCAGTATGGGCACCCCCAAATGAGTATGGGAACCCCTAAACCAGTACAGGCACCCCCAAACCAGTATGGGCACCCCCAAATGAGTATGGGAACCCCTAAACCAGTACAGGCACCCCCAAACCAGTATGGGCACCCCCAAATGAGTATGGGAACCCCTAAACCAGTACAGGCACCCCCAAACCAGTATGGGCACCCCCAAATGAGTATGGGAACCCCTAAACCAGTACAGGCACCCCCAAACCAGTATGGGCACCCCCAAATGAGTATGGGAACCCCTAAACCAGTACAGGCACCCCCAAACCAGTATGGGCACCCCAAACCAGTACGGGCATCTCCAAACCAGTATGGGCACCCCAAACCAGTACGGGCATCTTCAAACCAGTATGGTCACCCCCAAACCAGTAAAGAACCCCCAAACCAGTATGGGCCCCCCCAAACCAGTACGGGCACCCCCAAACCAGTACGGGCATCTCCAAACCAGTATGGGCACCCCCAATCCTTGAGGGTACTGGGGGGCACTGGGGCGTACTGGGGAGTTACTGGGAGCGCTGGGAGGGTAGTGGGGGGCACCAGCAGCCTGGGGGGGGTACTGGGAGCACTGGGGGTTACTGGGAGCAC
>NW_010510472.1:0-32031 GCF_000687285.1 Phaethon lepturus
GTTGACTGAAAGCTCTCATTTCTTGCGAACTTCTGTATTCAACCCAGTTTGCCAAATGGGTACTATTTTCTTGAATACACCTTTAGGGATCCAGTGCAGGGGTAAAACATCTCTGCAAGCCAGTTTAAAGTCCTACTACCCATCTCTGCACCCTTGCAAATGCGATGTTTTTGCAGGGGATTGGGCACAGGACTGCTTGTAAAGACAGTGGGCACTGCAAATACATGATTTATATTCCAAGTCTCTGGAGGAAAAGAGGCAAAGAAAACCTGAGTATGCAGCCTATTTCGCTCCTGTGTCCCCAGAAGCACAGGAAGCTGCTTCGTAACCAGTCTCATCACTAGGACATCACCCTACAAAATAGGCCATATGCCCCAGGAAGAGCAGGTGGCATCCACAACACTGTGTGTGTTATGGTGTTTGGTGAGGTCCTGTGCACAGCTGCAGGGGACCCGGGGTCCAGGACAGAAGCTCTTCTAAAGTAGTTCCACACAGTGCACAACCACTGCAGTGGTGCATAGCTACAATTAAATCAATTTACTACAGACTTCCTCCTCTCTAGATCTTGAAACACCTATCTGAGCCAAGCTTTTTCACTTATTTTACTTATTTTACTTATTTACTTATATTACTTATTTCACTTATTTTACTTATTTACTTATTAATTAAATAAGTAAATGCTACTCATCTTAACTTACTGTGTATATTTTTCAGAAATGTTTTGCCTCTTCCCAGAAATCGTCTTCATCCAAAAGCAGTGAGTAATTAACATTCTTTTATAGTGGCACATTAAACTTAGGCTGTTCTGTGTGTTATATATATAAATAGATGGGTACTTTCTATTATCTGGATTAAACAACAGAAACAGATGACTCTGAATGTCAGATGGATCTAATATTATAATTGTGGCTATTAATCTTTTGGTCAAAAGAGGTACATTGGACATCTGTATTGATCCAAGAAAAACTTCAAATGCTTTAAGGGATATATGTCTCAGTCAACAAAAATAGTTTCTTGTACTAAAAAATACCAGTTGAACTCCAGGAACTTTACCTTCTGTAGCAATTGGCAATTTTGCCCAATCTGAAGCACCCTCCTTGAGCCTCACTCCTCTCAGATGAATGATTAACACTTTTGGGGGAAAAAAAAAAATCCTTCTAAAATGTCAGACTGGGTAGTCTGAGTAACCAATATCACTAGAAAATGCAGTCCATGAAGCAGTAATTACAGGCTTTGGGTTCCTAAGGCTTATTTAAGTCATTCCTCCTTTTCTACTCTTGTCCCCAGTCTGTCCCTTCCACTGTGCTGGAACAAAGGTTTTTCTGAAGCAAACCTCTTGGAAACTTGTCTAACTGCAGCAAATGGGCAAAAGCAAATGCATAAAAGGTTCTTCTTCAGACACATTAGTTCCATAAATTGTTCTGCACCACAGCTCTCCTAGCAGTTGTGCCAGCACAAGAGAAGGTATGCATGAGGAGCAAACTACCAAGAAACAGGGTGACAGTAACTGCATCAGCATCTGTGCCAAAAGCTATGTGCATCAAACCCTGTCCCAGCCCAATGCTCTGAATTGTCCTTAAGAAATAATCAGTCTACAGATAACTACATAGAGAAATTAAATGCTTAAAATTAGCAATTTGGGGTCATACCATAGCATGAGATGTTAGAGTAACATAATGCAGGTAGTATACGATCATCTTATGCTTTTACTTTTTACTCTGAATCCTTACGTTTCTAGATATACTGGGGGGGGGGGGGGGGGGGCGGGAGCCCCACCTCTACATACAACAGCAGCAGCAGCATCTTAGTTTCCCTACCAACTCATCACAACATTCTTCCAATTTAGATCTCTATCGTGTAAGATGCTGAACAATTCCCAAGTGGTGTCAAGTGCAAGCTTTCTCTTTTATGAAATGGTTTGATTTCTCAGTTTTTCTTACCAATATAAGATTAGGGAAAAAAAATCCTTCTGAAGGAAGAATGTTGGACAGAAATTCCACACTCTGATCAGCACTAACAAGAATACTCCTGCATCAGAACAGACTCAAGTGCCATACTGCAGCTTAAACTTCTCCATTAATTAGTTCTCAGAGGTTACCTCTGAGAGACTATCATTTTGCTGGGGCCACACACCGCGTTAGTTACGGCACCAAGGATGGAGCTCCCAAACACTCATCTGTACAATGGGTGTATTCAGCTCTCAGGTACTGGCAGTTACCTGGTTTGGCACAAGAGTCAGTCTAAGAAAGAACTACCCAGTGTAGCCCAGATTTTTAGGTCTTTGCTTATTGTGCAAGAGACCAGCCCTTACAGTTTTAAAGAACAACATAGTAATGAGCACGATGTTTGTCCAGTGCTGTGCCTTTCCATCCCTGACTATGCACACTGACAACGCAAAACAGCAACTGAAACAGCTGTTAACTGTTCCCATTCAGTCCATTCTCAACACTAACCAGCCCTGATCATGTTAATGGGGCTCTAACTCTTGTTCCTCTCAAAGGCCTGGCCTGATGTGGGAGCAAAATTTCTCCACATCTCACTCCCTCAACTATTGGATGATGGATTACACCTCTCCAACCAGAGAATGGATGCATTTGTGACCAACATTAGTGAAAAGCTATTAACTGGTGGATGAAGATGGACAAATTAATAACTGTTGCCTCATTGAAAGATACGTGTCATATAGGAATCGGATTCCCTAAAAGACAAGAAGTGTGGAGCCAAAAGAAAGTACCTCCAAAAGAAGCTGGGAAATGAGTTGGATCACTTCAATTCTAGGATAGTGAAAAGACAGTCTACTCGGTATCCTCCGTTCAGCGGAAGATGTGTTCTTAGTATATTCAAACCTGCTGCAAAATTTCTGCTTTCCAGCTCAGAAATGAAACATGAACCAAAAGGTCTCGCTGCAAAATTCAGGGCCAGTTTTCTCAATACTACAAGCTATCTCAAGGTTATTAGAATGTTCAAAATTAGATTGATGTTTGCTAAAATTTTTCAAACACCATCATAAAAGCTGATGAAAAGTATTCTGGAAATTATACGCATTCTGTACAAATATTTCTTTAAACATTACTAGATTACCAAAACCAGATTATTTATGCACTTCTCATTTAATAATTCCTTTTTTAATTGCTTCTTATCAAATCTAATACATTTTTCCATTACAGGATCATGAAGCAAACAATAATGATGAAAGTAAGTATTCTGTACTGAAAACACGGCAATATGAGAGAGATTTGTTGTCAGTATGTCACTGGTAAAGTTTATCTGTAACAGCCAGCAATAAGCAAGAAATGTTACTGAACTGTTTTCTAGTGTAATTGGAGTGAAAAAAATATTAAGACAAAAATTAAACAAATGGATATTTTTTACTTTTATGATATTAACACTGAAATAGCAGTGAGGAAAATCTACTGTTCAGATACAGCTAATACTGCATACTAAATGTGTCATTTGCATCTCTAGATCATAGCTTCAATAATACACAAGAATCCAGACCTCCCACTGGGGCAGCTCCATCTCCGTTACCAAGGGGCCTGTGAGTAAAAAATAATAAAACTAGTTCTTTGATGGGAATGGGGTTAATGGGTGTATTAGGAGTTAATTCCTATCCTAGCTATGGCAATCAGAACTCAGGAGTAATTTTTATTGCTGTTCATGAAAGGCATCCTGACTAGGTAAAGGCAAGCTATTATTTCATTACTTCTGGAAAAATACTGGTTGTATACTAGTGGCATTGCCCTTCACTGCTTGCCACTGATGGTTAGTCACATAAAGCAGCAACAGCACTCTTATAAATGCAGAAAGTTGTGGGTTTTTTCATTAAAACTCTTCTGCCCCACCCAAGTTGTCATCTTAAGTATTGGACAGAGTGTAGCTTCCTTGCATAGCATACGTTTCTTTCTTGAGTATGCACATTACATGATACTTCTTTTCTCTTCTCTTCTCCCTTTCCTTTTTCCTTTCCTTTCCTTTTTTCCTTTCCTTTTTTTTTCCTTTCCTTTCCTTTTTCCTTTCCTTTCCTTTTTCCTTTCCTTTCCTTTTTCCTTTCCTTTCCTTTTTCCTTTCCTTTCCTTTTTCCTTTCCTTTCCTTTTTCCTTTCCTTTCCTTTTTCCTTTCCTTTCCTTTTTCCTTTCCTTTCCTTTTTCCTTTCCTTTCCTTTTTCCTTTCCTTTCCTTTTTCCTTTCCTTTCCTTTTTCCTTTCCTTTCCTTTTTCCTTTCCTTTCCTTTTTCCTTTCCTTTCCTTTTTCCTTTCCTTTCCTTTTTCCTTTCCTTTCCTTTTTCCTTTCCTTTCCTTTTTCCTTTCCTTTCCTTTTTCCTTTCCTTTCCTTTTTCCTTTCCTTTCCTTTTTCCTTTCCTTTCCTTTTTCCTTTCCTTTCCTTTTTCCTTTCCTTTCCTTTTTCCTTTCCTTTCCTTTTTCCTTTCCTTTCCTTTTTCCTTTCCTTTCCTTTTTCCTTTCCTTTCCTTTTTCCTTTCCTTTCCTTTTTCCTTTCCTTTCCTTTTTCCTTTCCTTTCCTTTTTCCTTTCCTTTAACTGCTACAGCTATCCATTAAGGAGATGCATCCCAGATGCACCCCATCTTGGCCAGAAATATCTTGGGAATCAATGAACTGATGCTTAGTTGCTCAATGAATTCATGTATCTGCTAAGTAACCATGTTCTTTTTTCTTTTTCCTCCATTCTGCAGAAAGAAAACTTCTAATGCAGTAAATTCACCAGTAAGTTGACTTGTAATTGCATAATCAAATGATAATTTTACAGGTGATATTCAATTTATTGGAAAACCTAATTTTATCATGAGCTTGGGTACAACATAAATGCATAAAAAAAATAGGGGAAAGAGAGAGTTCTAAAGAGAGGAAATATCTGGGTTGTTGTTTTATGAACTAAGAAGCAGTGAGAAAGCTGAAGTAGAAAATTTTAGTAAAAAGATGTTTGGATTCAGCACTCTAGGCTGTAATAATAAACAGTGCAAGAACTGAATAAAATGAGAAATAAATGGGAACACAGGCCAGTCAGAAGTAGTCCCTGAAATATACAGGGCTGCATATGGGGAACATGGATTTATTGTAAGAGTGATAGCTCAAGAAAGATGCAGGATTTTACCAGAATTTGTCAGAGGTTTTTCAGTAAGTATTTCATCATTAGAAAAGTATCCCAAAACCTCTTGAGGGGAAAAAGCAAGAGAACTGATTGAAATTTTCAAAGAAATTAATTTGAAAAATGTTTCAAAACTGACATTTTATTATCATTGTTTCAAAATAAAAAAAAAAATTGGAACTGGAAGGTTGGGAGAGTTTTCACTGTGAGCTAAGCTAACAGTTTAACTTTCAGTAAAAAGACGTGTTCAGATATTTGTAAGCATAGCTTGACAGAGATTAACAATCAAATTTTGATTTGCAAGTATATGATATAGACTCTTCATTTTTGGACTTGAGATAAGAACGAACCATTTGTTACACCATAAACTTACTGATGGCACTTTTTTTAAAAAAAAAAAAAGCACGCATCTCTACATTTTATTTTTGTTCATCTATTTATATACACAAACTGGGATTCTTGCCAAATCTACTCTGCAAAATCCCAGACTTCAAAGTCATACAACTAGAGGCTCTTCACAGAATGGCTATATGCCTACCTCCTAACCCCTCCAGGATGCTGTCAATTCTAAATATAAACTAGTTCACAAAAAGTATAAAAAGATAAACATTTGCTGTACAAGTGACATGCCATTTAATATTTGGTCTCCTTCTGTTCTATTGCAGAAACCCTGTTTACCTGCCAGAGAGACCTTAACTGCAAATGAAGGTAAACTATCTTTTTCACTACTGTGAAAAAGTTGACATTTATCAGAATTTTATTTTCTTTTTATTAAAAACATGAAACGAACAATACCACATTCAATTTATTCTAGGTTTTTGAGGGGGGTTTGGTTTCAGCAGTTTCAAGCTGGATCTGGCCAGCCTTAGTTGCACTGAATATCATTGTTCTCTAAAAGCAGTCACAGTAAAACTATTGAGGTTACTGGCAGGGTAACGTACGGCGTAATGGACCAGCAATGTGCCATATAGCCCTCAAAGTGCAGAAGGGGGAAGGGAGACGAAGCGCGAGCACATCATTCTGAACTCAGCAAGAAGCACCTCACACGGAGCCAACTCCTGGCAAGAGCCAGTCCCTCGCACAGGCAGAAAACACGTCTTCGCCTCTGTGCAAGGCAGCAGCTCCTCCAGGCAGAAACTCAGCAGGAGCTGCTGCCTAGCACAAGGGTAAGATGCAGCCCGCCAGCCGCACCTCCTCCGGCTGAGCTCTTGTAGGCAGCCTGTCCCAACGTCCTCCCCCGTGTCGCACAGCTCGCCGCTCAGAAGGCAAGTGTCCCACTGAGCTCCTGCAGGCATTCAGGGTCAGCTATCTGCCTAGAAGTTTGGTGGTATGCCACTAGTCAAGAAAGCAAGCCGCAGGATGGCAAGCTGCCATGTAAGGAAAAACCCCAAAAGTTTTGATAATAAAAGAAACCCTCCTTCAACTACTGGGACTCCCTTATCTGGGACAATAGATTTCTGAAGAAATCTTGACTCACCATTTGTTTTCCCAAACTACAGAAAAACCTACACCAGCAGAACGACGACGAGGGTCCAGCCAAGAGCTTCCGCTTCCACCCCTTCCAAGTGGTGCCCAAAAGTAAAATCCCTTTTCATCATCTTCTGAATATTTCAATGCACCAGCTCTACTGCTTGATCTGAACACAGCTGTGAGAAGTTCAAAGGGGAGCACTGTCTCTGCAGCCTTCTGTCGCTTTTTGAAAGTCATGTTTGTTGAAGCCTCACAGTAGTAAAAAATAAAACATGGCAAATGCATCCAAACACTATAACCACCACCAAAAAGCATGGGAGGATATAATCTCCAATTAGATGATGGAGATTTAAACCAGATGTTTAAAATCCTAATTGTCAATGCTAGTGGGATTTTTTTTTTTCTTAATACACCTGTATCTGGCCCTTATTTCTCAATGGACAAATAGACAAGATGGAACACATTCTATTACTGCATGCTTCAAATACACAATTTTAATATTTTCAGAACTGGGTAGATTTCCTCACACCTTTCTGTAATCTCTTGATATTTATTTCAGGCCTCTGCTCCAAAAGTCCTCAATTCTGCCAAGTAAGTATAATTCAGATTTTGAATTAAAATGGGATTAACTTGTAAATTCAAATTAATCTCTGAATTAAGATTATTTCAAGATGCCATGCATATTCATTAGCTTGCAATTAACATTCTCTGTAATGCATACAAAGAGCAGATTGAGTATCTAGGGGCTTAGCTCAGCTAGTAAAGTTAAGGGAGTGTGTCAGGTTTATTGTATAAATCGATGGAAACTGGGTGCTTCATTCCCATTTGCGACTACTGGAAATTTCTGTCTAAGGCAGTTTGGGTCAGTTCTTCCCATCATAATAAAGACTTCCAATCTTCCTTGCCACTGAAGAACCCTAACTATGACATTTCTGGGCTGTTCCAAGCTTCTGTTGCCTAGTGTCCAGACAGAGTATTATTGCATCCAGCAATTTATTCTTTCTTTGGGGGGGGTGGGGGGGTCAGGGAGAGGTATTTTTATAATGGCAAATGCTGAAGCTCTTCTGTAAGGAGTATTTTCAAAGAGGGACTTCATTCACAGCTAAAAACAAATTAGGTAATACATATACAAACTCTCTTTGCACAGAAGTGCAAATTAGATTTAACATTTTTCTAGTCTCTTGTTAGCAGACACTGGTCTGACCTTTCTACAACCCCTTTTCTGCACATACTTCGCTGAACATATCTTTCACACTGTACATAGATGATGAGAATTGCACATAGAAATCTGCATATGGCGTAGCTTAAACTTATGTGCTGTTATTAGTACTTCTCTCTATCTCCTGGAAATGTTTGCTTGATGTATGTTACAATTGCATCTCCTATGCTGTGGAAGTGTAATAATGGTTCATATTCACACAACAGACTGACGCTTTCAAGTTGGCCTTCTGCTGTCACACAACTGATGTGCTTCAACTTGTAGCATAAATTCTTACTAAACCCTAAAGTGATTCCTCTTAACCTATTCTTCGAGGTCATCTGGTGCTAAATGATGCTCTAGTAAACTTTCTTTAACACACTCTTATTCTGTGCCAGGTCCAAAAACAACTTAATCACAGATACATTTGGTCTCAATCACTAATGTCCCTCCAGCATAACCTGCAATCTCTTCCTTGTCACCATACAAGCTTAGTGCTTTTATCTTCATTAAAAAGTACTCATTTCCTGTATAGCACGGTATCAAATACTCTACTGAAGTTTAGAGTAAGTACAGTGTCGTATTCCCTCTTTGTAGAACTAATATTTTACGAAAGCACTATTACATTTTATCTACTTCGGGTAAATTTCAGATTTTCTCTTGCTAGTTGTACCTTTTTCTCCAAATCTTAATGTTCTTTCCTTCAAATTGTCTTCTAGGGCCTTGTGTTCTGTGGAGTCAGACAAAAAGATCTGTAGTTGCTCAGGTCACTTTTTCCACTTTAAGTATAGCAATTATGCTAGGTATTCTTTAACTATATGGTACCACCCTGACTTGAAATTTATTTAAAATAATTGTTACAAGCCCTGTAATTTTGTGTGCCAGTTTTTAAAATTTCTGAGATAAAGATTATCTGGGCCCACCAGTTCAATGTACTAAACTATTTGAGTTTTGCTTCCACTTTGGTTGTAGAAATTTCCATTTTGACATGAGAACTACTACTGGATTAGTATCTAGATTATCTTTTAACACCAATAAAATTCTTATCGCAGACAGCCCCATTTCTCTTTCCTTTTTACACAGCTAAGGAAACTCTTTATTACTTATTTTAATTTCCTTTTGTAAAGTCTAATTCAGCCTGACTTCTGGCAATTCTTACTTTATTCATACAACATACTTTATTCATACAACAGCTTTTGCAGCTGGTCAGTCAAAATTTGACCAAAACACCAAAATTCTTTATATTGAATAGCCTTCTTCAGATGAGAAGGCTATTCATTCACTGAGAGCTAGAACTGCTCCTTACAATGTCTCCCCTGTATTTGGAATGCAGCTTCCAGACAGTTGCATCTTTGCTATAAAAGAAGTTCTAAACCTACTTCACGCAGGTGTCTTTGAGCTCTCCAGTCCAATTGAATTTTTTAATTCTGAGTCACTGTATGACCTCCTCTGTAACATTCTTATCGCTTTCTGAAACCAAAATGTAAATCAGATTTATATTAGTGAAGAGTTGATAAAGCAGTCTGCAAAGTGTCATGTCCAGGAATAGGTGAATGCTAACAATCTTAGTAGCATTTTTTTCTCCCCAATAAGTAAAACACAAAATAAAACCTCACATAATAACAGAATAAGTTACACTCAACTTTCTACAGTCATCTACTCTAGTATAATAATATTGATCTCTAGCCAATTCTAATCACAAGTACCTATAGCAGACACCTATGCTATCTTTGTTTTACCAAAGATTATTTTACCAGAGAACACTTATTTCCTGTATTTCTATCATATCGCTACTATGCGACACTACTCAACCATTTCCCTTCTAATTTCTGAAACTTCAACATCTGTATTCCAGCCCTAATAGCTATTTTCTGCTATGAAGCTTAATTATAATTGTAATAACAAAGCATAATCTTTCCTACTAGTTCTGCTCCTCTACTTAGCAGCCTAGACTTCTTTCACACATACACAAACATTTCAGTTGGATTAAATTAGTGGAAAAATTACCTCTGAGCTACACTTGTTTTCCTGACTCCCTCACCTATATGACTACTTCTCACACTGGACTGAGCGCTTTTTGCATTGTGTTCCTGCATTTTCTTTATCTATTGCTACATTGATTCACTTGGGCGGTGTTGGGTTTTTTGCTTGCATTTTCGGTCTGGCTCTGGTTGTTAACCAAATGGTTGTTAACCAAACTGTTTATAAGCAAGGCTCCTCTTTTGAGCAGGCAAGTGTCCCAGGCACTTATATAGGCATCAATTTACAGTAGATAGCTTTCTCAAGTGTTTACAGATCTTCCAAAGTCCTTGTAACAAATCAGTTTCCTACAGCATAACAAACATACTTTGAAAACTTATACATGTTGTTCTTTCTCCTTTCTAGAAGTGCCAGAAGCTGCAAACCGTTCCCTGGGTACTTCCCCTCACAGCAGCATTTCAACTATTTCAAGTACTGCAGACCAGGTATGACATTAGCTAAATTCACATTACAGAAATCTTCTTATCCTATACTTTAAAGCAGTACTTCTGCCCCTACCCCTTTTCTAAATAAAAATCATGTTCCTTTTGTGGAGGGCATCCATGTCCCCTTTTGCAGTGAAGATTTTCTGTAGCACAAATAATCTGCATGTTGGCTTTCATACAAAAAAATGTTTAGAACATATACCATAGGAGGGCTTTAATAAACTGTAGAAAAAATACATAAATAGCATTATACCAAACCTTGGCACTCTACCAGTCACTTTAAACAAAATCCAAAAAAGCTTCTTAGTTTCAGGTCTTCCCAACTCCCCAGTTCATAATATTTTGACATCATTTGAAACAAAGAAATCTGGGGTGATGTATTTAAGTCTAGCCTTTGATATGGATGGCTACAAAGAATTTTTCATTACCTGCTTTTTTCTAACTTATAGCTGTACATACCGTGTCCTGAAAAAAAATGTGCGCCAAGCAGATACAATGAAGCCCTCTGCAGCTATTAGCATTAGCCTGCAGTGATGTAATGTGCTAGGAAATCCCAGAAATTTGTAGGAGGAATCAAGGATGCTCTGCTGACTGGCCCAAGACAGCAGGATGCAGAGGGTAGAATCACTTTCATGAACACTGCCCTATTCGTTGCAGTTTGGGGTGCCACCAAGTCTTAGCAACAAAGAAAGTCACTACTGCGAGGATGCTGTGATGCCTACAGGTTTTAGTTTCTCCCAAGTCCTACTGCTTTCTGTTCCTTCAAACAGACCCCTTCTCATTAACAGTTAATACTGTCAGTTTTATGACCAATTCTTTTTTCCATGTTTTGTTGCAAGATTAAACTTTGAGTAATCTAAGCAAATGCAAAGTTATTTTAATTTCAGTGCTATTCCCCTTACTCTCATTTTGGATGAAGGGAGACTACAAAATGCAGGAAGCCATTCTTATTAGCCCAGTAGTCACAAACAAGGTAAAGATGGTTCTGTTGAGTGCAAAACAAAGGCCCTATTATGCAAAGCCAATAATATTAAATGTTCTAAAGCCTGACATGACAAAGATAATACAACAGTGAAGAACTCAAAGGACTTGAAGTTCTGGAAAAATTTTAACAGTATGTCATACTGGATATTTATGATAAAAATTTCTTTCAAATAAATAATCCAGCAGACACTAAATAAACAGCTTGTAGCAATTACATTTGCAGCTTTTATGTAACAGCCACGGGCAAAACCAGAGCATAATAAAACACACATTTTATTTAAAAAAAAAAAAAAAAAAAAAAAAAAAATATATATATATATATAAACTGTTAGCTAGTGTTATTTTTCCCACCAATCATGTACAGTGGTATCATTTTCTATAGCATCCTGCACAATACAGGTGCTCGCAGACATGATTCATGCCCATAAGGTTCATTATTTCTTTGATTCCCATCCAAACTTCAGCAGCCGCTCTCTGCTTCCAGATTATAGGCCACAGGTAGTGCTAGAAGAAAGGTTGGGGGTAGGTGATTCCTTGTTCTGTTGAACAAAGATTGGTTCACTGGACTCACTCACTCTTAAGTGGCTGAGTACCTTGCATACTTGCAATTCCTCTCATACTAGCTTTTTCCAATGAATAGCGTGACTGGAGAAATACATGGAAGAACTTTGGAGGTAAAGTTGTATGTTATGGCTTAAGACAATCTAAGAATTTAGTGTAATGTCCCCAAAATGGAGGCCTTGCTCTCCTCTCACTGTCAACTCCCCTCCCAGCCACAGGCTTCTCTGGTGTTCCTCTGATCCTGCAGTGGGCTGAGCCAACTCATTAAATTGACAGAAAACCAACCTGGCAGTCAAACACAAAACAAGACAAAACAAAAAAGGTAACAATTATTTTTTCTGCAAGATTACTAAAGTGAATTATCTCACCGTGGGATCAGATGAGCAATAAAATGAGTGCAAGGGAGAAGCCAAGACATTCCCTTTTTGGCAGAGATAAGCCAGCTGGACCAGCTCAGGCACAATATGCAACTTGATCTTTAACCTGTTTTGTACAAGGGTGACAAAAGCTTTTGTGAAAATTAATTTTATCATTAAGCTTGTTACTATGAAGTTGGAGCAAAACTGTTCAAATAACCCGGAAGGTTAAAGCACTGAGGTATTCATTACAAAATACTCTCAGCACTATTCCTATAGCCTCCCTATTCACTTAGAGCAAGAGCTCACTCTTTATGATTGCTGGTTTTATAATCTTCTAGTTCATCTTCTAGCTATAGAAGTCTGATAATGCATAGGTCACATGTTGCTTCTAATCCCTCATCCTGTCCTTCCCTTGAATATTTCTTTTCATACTTCTCTAAAATCCCCCTTACCTTTCCCCTAAGCTCCACTCCTGTTCCCAAATGTACACTCAATCCTGCATCATCTTAGTACCCAGTTTTCTACTTCTTCTCTTCTCAAATTATAAGCTCACTCCCAACTGCCATCACCTCCTCATATCTTTTTATCTTTGCACTTCTGCTATGAGAGTTTTTATCTTCGAAAACAGAATCCACCTATCTTCAGGGTGCCAATCTTTCTACCTTGTATCTTCAGGTCTGCACCTATGCCCCCATCCATGAAGTCCTTTGTCCCATGTTTTCCACTGGAAGAACAGGTTAAGTTCATTTACTGTAGAGAACACTGACAAGCATTTAACAGAACAGTGAGATGAAGGATGATCTTGGTGAGGTGTTCACAGGGAACAACATACAGAAATGAGGCACCCCAGAGATACATTATAAAATACAAGCTGCTCTTGTATTGTCACAGATGTAATCCTTTTCCATGAGCAACATGGTTTTATGCCTTTTAGATAACAGCATTGTTTCAAATGCAAGAATATAATCAGACTCAATCCAACAGAGAACCAGAACCAAATCCATATGTATTGTCTCAGGTGAAAGCACTGGGAGCTGAACTGTATTAGTAGAGGAAAGTCATTAACTATTCCTCTGTTTTGTATGACTCCATCCATTTGTCTTTAATAAAAAGAGCAAAAAGATGCATTTATCTAACCTCCCTGCTATCCAGATGGAGGCAAATCGTGACCATGTTCACAAATAGTATTAAATATATG
This sequence comes from Phaethon lepturus, assembly GCF_000687285.1. Classification (NCBI taxonomy): domain Eukaryota; kingdom Metazoa; phylum Chordata; class Aves; order Phaethontiformes; family Phaethontidae; genus Phaethon; species Phaethon lepturus. The sequence continues at coordinate 13,336 of NW_010510472.1, forward strand.
GGAAACTTCACTCCCAAAGCCTAGATGCCTACGAAATCTGGACACTTTATTGGCTAGCCTACAAGCTGAGGAGCATTTAAATTGTTAATGGTCAATTTATTCCTCAACGTTTCCTGGACACTCTCTTTAAATTCTACTAGAATAGCTTCCTGCTTTAAAAATACCAAACTATCCTTCAGTTGAACCTGACTACTTTCCCCAGGGTATCTTTCTCTCTTCTGTCATATATCAGCCTTCTCTCACACATCTGGTTTTGACACACTAGTTTTTCTTTGCCCTACCTCTATTCAACAAAAACTGTGAGCTCCTGGCAAAGAATCTTCTAAATTCTGTGTTTTCTAAAGTGTTCTGCATTTGAGTTCTTCACAGTTGTCATTATTTAGCAGTAACTCCCCTGCAGGCCATATTCTTTATTATTATCATCATTATTTTACAGGTGAAACACTGTTTCTCTCTTCCTAGGATGCTGGTGTTCATAGTAAAGCATGGTACGCTGCTAGCTGTGATAGAAAAACAGCAGAAGATGCATTGTACCGATCAAACAAGGTAGGTCACTTTTAAAGAATGTCTATTTTATGAAAAAACTTCAAATAAAAAAACAATCAAAAGGCAACCAGAAATATTCTAAGAACATCAGTTGTATTGTGAACAAGTCAGAATACTGTGCCATGCAAATACTGTCAAACATGAAATTATTGTGGTGAAACTATTTAAATATGGTTTCCATCCCAAGACAAAGCTGCATTAATGTAATTACAAGACTGGTGCACTGCAGAGAGAGCTATTACAGACTAGAGAGCTAAGGAAGATCTGATAGTTCACGTGCATCCATTAAAACAGAAGCCAAAGCCCTGTGACTTTTAAATTATCTTCACCACTGTTCAGTGGCTCATGTAAAAACAGCTACTACTTGGAAAACCTGACGCTGCTATGCATTTTGAAATGGCAGCACTATGCACTTAAGTATTTGGAGAACCTGAGTTCTCTCAACTATTCTGTGTACAAAAGCTACTGTCACAGAAGGGAATGTAGAGTTGCATCCTCAGCAACAGGTACGTTTCCACTGTTGCCTAACTCCACAAACCAGGATAAAGGGGCAGAGCACAGCACACTGGGGTTATCACCAGTGTAGGCTACTACTAGTCAGTGAGCAGTCAGCAGCGGTAGGTGCTGCTCTTTATCAGAGTGCTTTTTATAGCTCTGGAGAAACAGTATCTCCACCTCTCACTGCCTTCTTGCCTATGTACTGCTACTGATAGCAACTTCATTTTCTAATAATCTGTTGACCCCAACAGACTGCTACTACCATGTGTTTATTTCTTCGTTCTTTCGCTGGTTGAAAGAGAACAGGTGGCAGCAAAGGTGACTCAAATGACACCTTTGTAAGCTACTGTTAGACAGCAGCAATACATGTTACTTCCCATCTCCTCTGTACTGTTTTTCTAACACGAGAAAAGGGTTTAATGCTAACATAGATGAAAAGATTAAGCTAAAACCAAACTAAGTTTTGAAAAAAATAAGCTGAATACACTTACTACTCTTCTCTCTCTAGGATGGATCTTTTCTAATAAGAAAGAGTTCTGGGCAGGATTCACGGCAACCATACACACTGGTTGTGTTTTACAACAGAAGAGTATACAACATTCCTATACGATTTATTGAATCAACAAGACAATATGCACTGGGCAGAGAAAAAAGTGGTGAAGAGGTAAGATGATGTGGTGTTTTTTCAGAACAGTTTTCAGTTATATACCTTTAATAAGCAATGATTAAGATAAATTGCACTAGGACCAAAAGGATTCTTCATGCATCAAGATAAAACTATACCGTATATAATGACTGATCAAGCTAGAGAAACTGGCATAACATCAGCTCCTGCATACCATAACTAAAAACCACAGATCAACTTTAAAACATACTCTTAGAACTGTTTTGAAAAGTTATCAGGATGAGAGCTGCAGCTGCTAGATAAATTCTCCAGCTGTTTATAGTCCTCTCTTCACCTTCTACCTACGACTCTAAGTTTCTTGGAAAATCATAAAGGAAAAACAGCCATGCTCAAAAAAAAACAACAAACAAACAAAAAAAACCCCCATCAACCAAAAACCTCTATCAAAAATGAGAATGACAATACCTTTTTTTGGTAAATCCTATTTTCACACAAAGAAAATGTTAAACTCTAGTTCTAGAGTGCAGAAATCACTGGTTGGCTATTATACCACACACATAATTACTCTGACAGCAAAACAGAAACTTGGAACACAAATACCAATAAAAACTGTTTGTTATAGCTGTATAGAGTAGGCTTTTCAGGGATGTGAAAGTAGGCTTGCCTTAGCCTAATTATTTCACTCCTAGGCAACAGTTTCAAGGTTACAGAATGAGTAACAGCCTAGAGCTCATCTGGCCCTCAACAAAGCGTCAAAAAGGGGAAAAAGAGAAAGATAGTCCAAGTTTATAGTATTTGGCCAAAGACAAAAAGGAAAAGCAACAGACCTAGCAGATTCTGGGTATTAATTTACAGTGACAGACATTAAAATTGCATAACCAAAACAGTTCTCGTTGATGGCTGTCTGTACCGTATTACTCCTGGAGATCACCGTCCCTCAAACTGAGGTGGCTGTACCACAGATGGAGCAGCTTCCAAACTGCCAGAGTCTGCAGCCTGGTATATATTAAGGTAAACTAAAAGTGGTGTCAGTTTATGCCATGTAACAACCTCTGTGGTTCAGTTTGTGTGGGTGGCAATCACAAATGGAAAGGAGCATGTGATGAGACAACTAGTGGCCATAGGTATCTTTCATTGTCCAAACTTAATCTGTTTAAGACTAGAATCAGGACTAAGAGCAGGATCAGTGCTCTTACTAAAAGGCAGAGCTTCTCACTTGGTAACAGTCATAGCTCTACTCTCTTCAATGGTGGGAGAAGCAAAGAGAAAATGATGCAGTGATTACAGTAAATACTAGAGCATTAAAGGAAGGCAGTATTAATTATATTTTGTTTTCTCTATCCAGCGCTTTGACAGTGTTGCTGAAATAGTAGAGAATCATCAGCATACCTCCCTGGTTCTAATTGACAGCCAGAACAACACCAAAGACTCCACAAAACTGAAACACATTGTACGAGTTTCTTAATCAAACTGACCTGCTAAAATGAAGACTTTTTTTAATAATTTCTTTCAACATCCCAAAACATGTGGATCAGGTATTAAAAGAAGAAAATCCAAAATGATGGAAAACACTCTTTAAGAGCACCTACTGCATAGTAAGAGATGTAGTTCATGAAGTTCAACCCCACATCACTTCTATCAGAAAAGCACTCATATTTAACACAAGCAGCCAAAGCAGATATATTCTCGTCTGTGATTTACATCCGTGACAACATGGGTATTCAACATTTATGTGAAGGACAACTGCATGCCACAGCCTGGTCCTTTGTCTGCTATTTAAAGATAGATTTCCTGTAGGACATTTTCACTTTAAAAATGCGAATACCCACAGTGATCTACTCTTCCCATTTGTTATGTTTACCGCAGATCACTGCTTTCAGCAATTTCTTTGTAAAGTGCACTGCCGCAGAAGCTAGAGCAACTCAACCTAAGGTACCGCTGTGTACAAGCTGAAAATAGGACTGTACTTCACGTGATAGTGGCAATAAAGCTGTCTGAATGTTTTAGATTAATGGACATGTGTTGTCCTTTTCCTCAGCTTTACTCTGTTTCATTAATACTTTTGTTTCTATTTTCAAATATGCAAATAAAATTAAAAATTATTGTAAAGTCAAGTGTACAGAAGTATTGCTGGATCACATTTCCTAGCATCCTGCCAGCAAGAAAACATCAATTCACTATCGTTGATGTGTTAATGTATATATTTGTATGTGCTCCTTTGCAAGTTCTGTTGTTATGAAAACCATCACTTTTTACAGCTTTAGTGTATGTATTTGGTTTAATATTTTGCAAATCTTTAGTCTTCAAATTGCCTACTCTTGGTGACCCAAGCATGCTGCATCATTGCTAAACCAACTACCCACTCAGTTCTTGCAGAATTACTGTTTACAGACACACATTTAAAAAAAACAACTTTCTTTTTTCAAGCCTGTTCTAGCACAGTGGGTTTCTTATCGTATTATTGCAAACAAGGTAATTTCCACAAAAGTTAGTGGTAAAAGTTAAATTGACAAATGCATCAATTGCTCCAATGAAAAACTTTTAGGAACAGTTGTTAATTAGTTTGAGGTGTTTGATTTCAGTGAACCTGAAAACTCATCCCTCTTAAAGGCATTTTCCAAAACTGACAGTCTGTGTACCTGCTTTGTTCTTTTTGTTCCAGATTGAGCAGTGTTCTCTAGGATTATCTGCAAGGCATTTAAGGCAAGATTGAGCCAAGACTTGCAAAGTTGCAGCAAATCACCTAGAGCTATGCTGTAGATATATTCTGCAACTACTTCCTTGTGGTTTTGATCAATTATTTCTACAAGTAATGCACCTGTCTTCTAGAAAGAACTGCTTACTAATATGATGAGTTCAGCATGTGGCTATTTACCTTGCTGCATCTCAGTTTCCTCCCTCTGCAACACCGATAATAACTTACCCCAGATGTGAAGCAACTGAGACACTGGCAAGTCAGAAACAATGTATACAGACTTTACATGAGACTGTTCACAATACTACATAAATGCTATCTTTAGTATCTATTGTTCAGTTGGTATTAATTAGTATTATACTAACACTATGCTTAGTACTAGTGTAATGCTTAGAACATTAAGACTGACAAGTCAAAGCCTCAAAATTAACAAAAATTAAGTTGTTAGTCTCTGCAAGCTTGCTTTACTCCTCCTGTATGTGTACTCTGGTATTATTCAGTTACGTGAAACATCACTTTAGAAGGTTACTATTTCAAGCAATACTCACAATGGAAAATACTCCATGAAAAAGCAGCCACTCAACATTTAGCTTTCTTTGCATTCATGTAGAGTCCTTGCCTTATTCACTCATGTATGGCACAGTATTTAAACTTTTCTCTTAACAAAATTGTCTGTTTCTTGGTAACTTTTACATTTTGCTCCTCATAAAAGTGTCTAGGTTCTTCAAATATTGTTTTCTGAGTTAAATGTGTAGTATCACCATCATTCTAGAACTGAGGGGAAAAAAAAGGCATGAAAAAGTGAAACTCAAGTGTAGCTATAGACTTCCATGTGAGATACTAAGTATCAGTTTTTAGGGTAATTAGCAATACTGATCCCTTTCCATACTCAAAGCACTCTGTGCCCGAGTATTACGTGCTCAGCACTACATGTAACTTTGTGGCTGATCTACAAGTAACAAATATGCTCTAGATGATAAACATTCAACTACTTTCATCCTTAAAACCTTCTTTTCTTTTTAGCCATGTTCTACATTGTTACAGGGGTATCCTACACATTCGACAAAAAAATGAGGCAGGGATAGGTATAGCTAGCGAAGTAATTTTTAAAAATAATTTTCATTATAACACTTTTTAAAACATAAGTCAACACCATCTTCCACAAAATAATCCACTCATCCCTAGATGAGAACATTCTAGGCACAAAATGAGGCTCCATGGGGGAAAAGCAAAAGAACAAACCCACCAGTATATGACCACTTATTTTACTATACTCTCAGTTTTATACAGGAAGAAAGGAAGCAGACTAGTTACTCTGCTTTCCACACCCAGGCTAGATCTTTTATAGCTTGGACAGACTGTGGTGTAGACATATTTTGAGAGACAACTTTAGCTGAAGAAGAGAAAAGTTTGAGCAAGGGAAAATACTAGCTTGCATTTCGCGAGGATATAAAATAAATTAGCACTCAGCATGGAGCATGCTATGTTAAAAATCCTGATGGTATTGACTCAGCAGCCAATACAGAATCTAGGAAAGCGTAACCTCATGCAGTCGTATACCTGAAACTTTCTTACAACTGTTGCAGTGCCAGCAGCTACCACTAGTTAATACTGTCAAGAGCTCCCACCAGGTAGCAGGTATGTTAAGTCTGACCCCTGACAAACATTTCAACAGACCTCTCCCCCCATATTTCTTTGATATTGTTAGCTATTCTCTCTTCCATATAATTGTCATTAACTGAATAGCTGGGAAAAAAAAAACAAAGGAACACCTAAAACTAGAACTAAAAAAAATCGGCTTTAAATTAAGTCAAAACAGAACAAGTAAAATTACTTTACTCGGGGCAAAGTATCATATTTAACAAAGTGCAAAAGAGCCGAAGTGTTGTCTGCCTACCTGGTACAGAAAGGAGAGTACAGTGAGTACTGCAAATCATTCCTGACAATGTTGTTCCATGAAAGTAGAAAGAACTTGCATTCTCAAAAATCCAAGTGTTCAGACATGCAAGTTACAAAACTACATTCCTCCTTCAATCTAAACCACCAGCAGCAGGCAAAGATTCTTAGGAAGTGTTGTAAAAAAACCCATGTCTCACATGACAACAGCTCTGGAACAAATATTGAACACAAGTTTTTTGTTAAAACATTGGAATTACTGAGGAATAGAAACCATGACTTACTGATGAATAAACATCTTGCAAAGAATATACAATGGGCTAGATTTTAGACCGCTTTAAGACCACTTTACACAAACACATGAATACTGCACAAATAAAGCTTAAACTAGGTATATATTTACAAAGCATTTTCTCAGAGGAAAATCACTTGTTGACCCTGCACTTGCACCTATTTCTGTACGTCCCAAAACACTATAACCAAGTTAAAGTTTTCTTATCTTGCTATATGCACAATGTTACAAGCTAACTTAAAATGTTACAGTTGCAAAGTCAAGCACTCAAAATCAAGACACTCTTCAAATCAGGTTACCTATGCAACCTTAATTTGTCACATCAGATATATTCATCACAATACAGGCATTAAAGATATGATCACTGACTATTTTTCCATATGGATTTATGTATTTCACTTGGCTCACACAATACTTCAGGGATAAATCACAGACGTGTAATGAAAGACTGTTGTTTGTAGGACGTTTGTAAGATACCTTTCCCACTTACCGAAGATCCTGAAAAATGCACAAACAAACATTGCAGGAGTCAGTAAAAAGATAACACTGTTAAAGCAGTTGAACATTTCATTGAAGAACTGTATATTGTCACTGCACCTTCTACTACACCATCCACTGTGATGCTGGTCAGATTGCTTAAGCCAAACTTTCTCCTGATGATCATTAATTGTGATCTTAATTTCATAGAAGTCTCACTTGAGATTCCTTGAAATCTGATCTGCAGAAGTGCCAAACTCTTAGGACCACAAACAAAGCATTATGGAAAAGCTCATAAGCAAAGAAGAATTATATATTCAGAACAGTACTTGAGCAATGTGTGCTAAATAATACAAGGACATAACTGAGGGTAGGGAAACAAAATATTAAATCACTGCTCAAGAGGGAGCAACAATTCTCTGCACGGAATGAGATGGATGGGCATCGACACATGACAATGAATTAAGATTGTATAAAGCAACCTCATTTCAACATTTCCTAGCTTTACAATGTTCTTTTTCACAGTATTGTTTAAGGCTACACAATTCACAGGAAAACAAGCTGGAGGGAAAAAAAATTCCAGTAACAGTTGTCACTCATCATTCATCAATATAGAGAAAACCCCCCAATTCTACAGCAGAACTTCCACTTCAATGCTAAGTAACCGTTAACAAAAATTGGTCATCCTTGGTGAAGTCGCACCGAGTACGTTTTAGCAACAAACTTCACAGATATTTCTGCCAAAGCAACAAGGGCAATGTCCAGAATTCAGGGGTTCAATTTCAGAGTTTATAGGCAAGCAAGCTGAGGCAGCCAAAAGATCCAGTCAAAAAAGCTTAACACATTTTTTTCCTTTCTTAATGCTGTTTCTTTCTAACACGCTTCCTCACCACTACACTAGTTTTCATCAAAATTCCTAAGCAAATTCATGTCAGAGCTTAAACCCATTGTGCAGCACAGAATGATACAATTTTGATACAGAACACACACCAACTGCACATAAATTCACTCAAACTATGCTGCCTTGACGGTCTCAGGTGCTTCAGTTGACTCCCATACGTAACTCACCAGCTACAAGGCTAGTAGCTTGCACACAAGTGTGCATCCTCCTGCCAACATACACATCAAAAAAAAAAAAAAAACACATAGTGAAGTAATTTTTAAAAATAATTTTCATTATAACACTTTTTAAAACATAAGTCAAATTCTGTTACCAGTGACATCCCTGTGATATCTGTAAAAGACTTTGTTTCATTGATAACAAGTCAATCTTCACTTTTACCTTATCAAAACGGTCACAGAGAACTACCCTTGGGCTTGCATACAATCTAAAACCTCAGAGTTTTAAATGCTCCAGTCCTCTCCAAGTCCAGTCTTTGAGTTTTTCCATCAATACTTCGGGAAGCTGACAACACACCTGAGATGTAATCTTCCAGTACTTGGGCAAAACGTGCCATATTGTAAGGGTATTCCCACTGAAGACTAGATCTAGCCTCTGGGTTCATTAAGAATCTAGAGGACAAAGCCTCTAAACATAATTATGACTGTGGATAACAAGGAACTTCATTCGTGTGCTCCCAGACACTATGGATAAGACGAGGTCTTTTGTTTACGCACCCTCACATAAAAAAATGTGAAGCATATTCTCCCTTCATTGTTATCCCTAAACTTTTAAATAGGAAGCTGGCAGGCTCCTAGGAATATTACCCTACTGGCCAGTAAAATGAAGGAGCTTTGCCAAACTCTCAGTACCCTACAAGACAGTTCATCTGAATAAGCAATAGCAGAAAATACTACTTAGTCATTACGGGGACAAATGACATCCACCTGGAATAACACTATAATGCAGTTACAGGCCTGAAATCATGCTGTGCACTTCACTATATCCTGGCCTTCCTATAGCGTTTGTGGCAGACATAGTATAAAACAAAATAGAAATATTTTCTATAAATGCTCACAGTCATATTCTGTAAACACAAGTTATAGCAAATTTAATAGTGGCAGAGTCAATACAGATTAGGAATGTTCACCATTCTTAAACACCATATACATTATTAATATATATACTGTATATTTTCAACTGATTCCATTCTCCGGCTCACTGTATTAACACAATCATAACATGTTTTATTAATTTATATGAAAAATACTTCACTAAGAAAGTAGACAAACTGCACAGAAATAGTACAAGTGTCATGTGCATAGCAATATAGCTTAAAGCATTCACATATGGCTTTGTTTAAATGAAACTATTGGGGAAATGGCCCTATATGGACCTATGTTGACATAATGTAAACTGCTTCACATCTTTTAGGCACTTGCTAACAATAGTGTTCAATCCCTGAATAACAAAATCAAGACCTAACAAGTGAAAATAACAAAAATCCCAGGCTAACAGCTGTGTGTAGTTGAAAAAATTTTAAAAATTGGTTTTAGTAGTGCATGCACAGAACTGAAAAATGGGAGGAGGGGCAATTTCTGTGCAAGAATTATACCAAATAACTGAAAAGTATAAAAATATTTACATGTTTAGGTTTTTTTAAAATATGTACAGAACAAAAGCCCTGAAGACTCATTCTATAGAATAAAAATATAGGACATGATAGTAGTAACAAAAAAATATATATATATTTTTATGGAATTGTATTTGCAGTTACAAGTTACCTAAACCACAAAGCTCCTTGATCCATCTCAAAGTCTGACGGCAATAAAGAATCTGCTCTTCCTTTTAAAATACAAGCATTTTGCATAATTTTTAAACTTCAGTTACAATACTGAAATACAAAACAAAATTACTTGTGTATCCTAATTGAATTCTTTTTTCGAAAAACTGTAAAGTATGATATTTGTTTTATTTTCTTCACCTGTCATCATTACGTTAATGAATTCCAATCTCGAGTTGCCTCCATTAGATGCCTCTGTCCATGTCCCACCCAATTATCCTGATTGTCAAATATTCTACCGCAAAACCAGCAGCTAAACTTAGCTTTCAAGGTATTATCAGAGGTAGTTTTCACAATCTGATAATTGTTTTTGCTAGTCTTTTTCAGTGTCAATTTTAAGACAAATCTTTCTTTTACAGGGCTAATAGGTTTTATGGTCCTGTGCCTCTTTTGAGACAGATCATCAGTAGTTACATCCAAAGGATTGCAGAAGGCTGGCTGCAGAAGCGCTTCAATAGTTCTTTTTGACAATGAAACCTTAAGAACATGTCCCTTAAATTTAGCAATGGTTTTCATTACATTTACAACTTCTGGAACATCTGCATCAGGGTGGTTAAGCACAACAACTGGTTGATTTCTCCGAGGACATTTTACAAGCTGTTTAGAATTAAAAGGAAGTAATTTCAAAGTCCTCACCGTTTCTTTTGATGCCCTCGGTTTGTAAGGGCCACCTGATTCACTAACAACTTCAGCTCGATTCTTTTCCTTACACTTTCTGTGCAACATTACTTTCTTTCTTGGAGGTTCTGGGCAATTATCCTTACTCTTCCGTTTGAAATTCTTGTTTCTTTGCACACCCACAGTTTCTGAACATTTAGACCCAGTTTGTTTTAAACGAGGTTTTACTTTTGCAGTTCTGTTTCGAGTGCTCCATGTGGACTTCTGACTACCAAAGTTATTCCTGTTGTTAGCAGTTATTACTTGCGTACTCTCAATAGAACCTTTCTGCAACTGTGTCCCTGCAGACTTAGTAGAATAAACAGGTTCTACAGGCGGAACACAACGTGCTGGATTAGAGCTTGCCAAAGAGGCATTTGCTGGCATTAACCTACCTGGTAAGATTAAGGCATCATTAGAAGTAAGATTAGTTTGTTTCTGTGCTAGTGCAGGAGTAAGGGACTGCAAGTTATCCAACTGTAGTGAGGGCACTGAGTTGCTTACTGACTGAGTGGTACCAGCCAGTGTATCTGAAGAATTCTTAATTTTCAGCAAAAGCTTTTGTTGCATGGCTCCAGTTTTCTTTGGTTGACAATTTTGATGAGCGTTATCCTGAAAGACACTATGTTTATGAACTACAGGCTTGTTTGGTGTCATACATTTCAAAAAAACTGCCTGCTGTCTATCAGGCAAAAGTGCATAAACATGCTGTTTCTGTTTAACTTCCTGTTGGTTTACAGACTCCGAAGAACCAAAGACAGCATCCTGATGCTCTGATAACACCTTCACAGAAGAAATACCTTTCACAGAGGACTCCGATGAGTTTGTAATTACTAGAGGGCCTTTGAATGGCATGCTATTCAATGAGTCATTTGCTGTATTACATGCTTTCCTATTGCAGGAACTTCTTACACTTCTGAAACTATCATTTTTCCCCTCCACTTTTGAAGCTGGTATGGTTATTTTACCATATTCTCTGGATGCAACTCTCCCTAACACCTGAGAACTGTCACTAGGGACATTCGCAACCGTTCCAACTGCCCCGCTAAAAGTCAAAATCATTCCAGGTCCTTTATTCAAAACAAATGATGCTGGTACACCTTTAGTCACGTGCCCATCTGACGAACTGGTTGACAGCGGAGATTTTCCTGAAACCACCTGCAGTCCAGGCTGGTTAGCAAGGTGCAAAGGAACAAAAAGCCCTGATGGAGGGGACTGAACTAAAAGGGGTTTCTTCTGTTCTTGAAGAATTGGTGAAAAGCTACTAGGATTTTGGGTTGTAGACAGTACTTTCTCTTTTGCTAACTGCTGTGTTATGATTGTATCTGCATGGGTTTTTATCAATGTACCAACACCCGGAGTTCTGAAAAACTTATCCATTCCCTGTGAATCAAATGATGGTCTGGGTGTCCGTCTTTCTCTCCCACAATGTGTACCTTCATTTGTGCTACATCTTGTGTTCAACTCTCTCTTACACAAATGAAAGCCTGCATTAGTAGGAGGCCTCTGAAAACCACATGCAGTTGCCGAGCTTTTTAAATGCATAAAGCCTTTATTTCCTGTCTCAGGACCAGAAAGCAGCTTGTCAGAATGAAGTTTTATGCAGTTATTCGACTTGCTGGGGGATTCTTGCGGAATAGTTGCTTTCACTTTTAACACATCTTGGAGTAACTGGTTTATTTCAGGTGATAGATAATTAGCTGCCTGTTCACTCTGCAATGAGAAAACAGATGTGATTTTAGGCATTAAGACTGAGTTAACACAATCAGAGGCATTTTCTTGGAATTTCTCAGCTACGTTCTCAAAGCCTTGATGTATATTAGCATCCAAATACTGCTGGCCATTATGCTGGTCCTCCATAGAACACTTGCTGTCAACCACACATTTAGATTGGCTTTTAGAAGACACAGAGTTATTCTTAGTGTTTGTGTGTCTGTAAGTTTTAGTAATATCTGATTGGGCTGATACAAATTTCTCTGGTTTTAAGCCTTTCATCAACTCGGAATATGAAGATGCAGATTCAGTTCTTCTACTGTTTTGAAAAGAAACTGTTTTGCTAGATAAAAATTCTCTGTATCTGTCATCTGTTGACATCCAAATGCTACATGGATTATCTGAAGTGTCCATTTTGGAATAGTTATGAAAAGACAGTAACCCTTCATTAGAAGAATCCACTGAAGTTGGATAATAGAGATTATTAGTTCTGTTACTATTATTCAGGCCACCATTTTGTATCTTCAGTTTAGTAAAGGGCATTTTCATAGGGTCATAGTGAAATGTATTTGTAATAGTGGGTGGTAATACCTGAGGATGACTTTGAGGACTATAACTTCCCCATGAGATACTACTTCGAGTTCCAACTTTTGTCACCTCATCACATGGAGGTACAGTTGAGCCCAACTTCATTGGCAAGTAATTCGAACTTTTTCCTATAGCTACATTACAAGGTGCTACGGTTTGAGAAACACTCCTACCATACAATAAGGAGTTATTTTGTTTTTCCACTTTTGTTTTTCCTGAATGAAGAGCAGAACAAGAAAATGGAGGGGAGGTTAATGGGTGAACAGAATTATTCCTTAAGGTTGACTGATCAGTTACATACGGTATAGCACCTGAAGACAAGCCACAGGGATCAGCAGTCTGTAGCAAAGGCATTGTAGAACCATCTTTAATAGGATCAGCTTTCTGACCCAACAAATGTAAATTTTGCTTACTTGTAGGTAATAATTTTATAACAATATGTTGTTTTCCATCTACCATTTTAAATCCCATAAATTTAGCACTGTAATTTGCTGGAACAGATATTTTATTGTTTTTGACCATCAATACCGTTGGTCCATGAACAGCATTTTTCAATAATCCTAGGCCATAACTTGTTCCATCATCTGCTTTGTTGTATTGTGCAGTAGTAGCAGAGAGCATTCCACCTGTGAAATTATGCTTTTCTGTATATATAATTTGATCTTTTTCTTCATTTGCTTCCACATTTCTCATGCACTGGTTCAGCTCCTCAGGTTTTGTTTGAATTTTATTCATACTTCTTAGTACTTGTGCATTTTTTTCTCCAGTTTTGTCACTTCCACTGCTTATTTTTTTCCGTCTCCAGAGTGGTTTTTTTGATGCTCCCATTTTATACCTTCTCAACACAAGCTTTAGCCCTGCTGGAGTCTTCACTACTCTTTTTTCACATTTTTCCTTTTCCAGTTTTTCTTTTGCATATAAGTGGTCTCTATGCAAAGCTATGATGTGTTTTAAAAGATAATCTTTTCGTGATGTGCTGTAACTGCAATATTGACAACCAAAGGGAAACATACCAGTATGAACAAGATGATGTTCCTGGAACTCCTCTTTTGTAAAGCTTACATGATGGCATTTTCCACATTTATATGGAATCTCATTATGTCTGTGAATGTGCTGAACAAATGTGCCCACATCCTGGGTAGAAAACCCACATTTTTCACATTGAAAGTGACCGTTTACACAATGCTTTGATGTGAAGTGTTTTGTCAAATCCAACAAAGTGTACATATGCTCATCATTACAGAGCTCACATTTTACTAAAGTGCTACGATGGGTGCGTCTATGCTGTTTAAATGACTGAAAATCATTAGCTGAGAAGTTACACATCTCACAAGGATACAAAGGCAACTCGCCATAGTGTAACAGCTGAAAATGTTTCTGTAGATCATTTGGGCTATATCTAATGTTATCTTTGCACTTCGTACAAGTGAAATTCAGTATCTTTGCTGTAGTTTTCAGCCCTTCTTCCAACTGCCCTTCTGGTTTATTTTGCAAGTGGCTTCCCTCTGAACAATTGGGATTGCTTCCGTTTATTTTCTCTAGACTCAAGGACTTCCGTGCAGTTTGCTGTTTACACTGAAAGAGTTTTCTGAATCTATCAACTTCATGTTTCATTAATACTTCATTTGGAATGTTCACCTTGGGTAAATCAATTTTCACACTTTTTAGTTTGTAAGAGAGATTGACATCTAAAATTCCTGGTTGAGTCATCATATTTAAAGGATCATTCATCAGTGCTTTTTCCAAAGTAGTATCTATAGAAAAATTCTTGGCAGTGTTGTGTTTTAACAAATTCATTTGCTTTTTATCACAAAAAAGTGTTCCTTTTCAGATGTCATAATTTTAGGGTTTCCTTTTCTTTAAATGAATTCTGAGTTGCTGCAGCAAACAAGACTACTGCGACAATTTATTCTCAAGATTCTAGAACTTCCCCGTTTTATTCTCCTGAAATTAGAAAACAAAAAAGCAAACATTACTTTTAAAACTAATGCATTTAGAACACTTATTACAATTCACTAGTAAATACATGCCAACCTTGGAAGCTGTTGATTTTTATAATAGCATTTGAGAGAAAATAGGATGACGCAAAAAAATGACAAATTAGGCTGTATCCTTTTGTTTGTTTGTTTGGGTTTGGGTTTTTCCCCTCCACAAAATACACATAAATCTTGAAAAATAAGCTTTAAAGGACAACATCTACTCAAACATAAAAGCTTGAAATTCCATGCCATCAAATTTTTATCTTCTCCCATCAGGACAGTCTGTAAACATAAGAAATCCCAAGAGCTGTGTTTTTTTAAAATGAATCTAGCATTTATTACTTATTCAGGATTTCAAGCAAACATAAACAGTACCTCCTCTGTGACATGGATCACTAACTGAACCTAGCAAAGTACTACAAACAAATCAAATTCAGCAGTTGATATTTTTATTACTCAAGTCTGTTACTCTATTAGTAGCTAACTATTCTGAAGGAAGAAAGTGGAAACAGGAAAGAGAGGAAAGAGGAAAGATGTGACAAAAGATCTACTTCATTAATGGACACATTACCTTTATCAACACCAAAAAACCCACCACACTCACCTAGAATGAATTTTTCGCATGTCTAGCTTTAGCAAACAGAAGTCTCACGTAGCAAACAGAAGTTAACTTTGTTTTTTCACCATACATTCCTGGGTATAGGTTAACCTTTTCAGAACAAGAGCATGACTGACAACAGTACTCCTCTATGGATTAAGAGGCTCAAATAGGTATGGTCAGCATCATTGTCTCGTTACAGACTTAATTCCCGTAACAGGCTGCACTGACAATTTATACCAGCTCAAGTCTATGCTTGAACAACACTCCTGTACATCAACATAAAACCAGCAGAAATTGAATAGCAGCAAAAGTAATTTGAATTTTGAGAAATGACACTGAAAAGGAACAAGAACTAGCATACAATACTTTTTAGTAAAAACTTTTTCCATAGCAGAAGTCATAGCGTCACTTTCTTCTCCACTAGCAAGTTAGTGACGTGTTGGCTGAAATATGATCAGCGGTTCTCTCTCCACTATTCCCCTGCCCACCCTGAAGCAACACAAACTTAGAACTCATTAGATCATCCTATTTATTCACATTCAAACTGAAAGAATGATCACATCCTCTCTCTCAGTGTGATAAAGTGCAAAAGCGGCTTCTAGAGCTCCAGGCCATCATAAGCATCACCACTAAGGTCTTCCAAATATTTTCCCATACTCCTGTGAGAAGGAAGTATCTAGCATTAAACATGTAAGTACCTGACAAAGAAAACTGAGATTGAAAAGTTTTCAAGGCCACGTTCATGTATCATGTAGCAAGAAAAGCAGAACGCTTTATTTTTTTAAGCATATGCTTTATTGCATTCTTTTGGAAAAGATATTAGCATTTCTGCACAATTCTTGAAAATAAGTAAAACTGACTTTGACATTATATACAGGCTCCAATGTCAAATAAATTCAATTAATTGTGTTCTTCAGCTATGAGACCTGCAAAATTACAGCTATACACCTGACATTCAAAAAAACCACAAAAAACCCACAAACCACAGACACTACACACACCCCTTGGGAGTCTTTCCAAACTAAAACACTTCAGGTACAGGTTTTTAATTTTTTTTTTTTTTAACTCAATGATAGATTTTCCAGTTTCCACACAGGAGATTAACACATGGGCTATTACTCAACTTCGAGCCTTCAGAAGGGAACAACTCATCTACATTACACTCCACTTTCACCAAAGGAGCACTGTATTATAATGCTTTCTCTTATCAGTGGTAAATGCCTTCTTTGAACAGAAGCAAGCTGAACTCCCACCTAAAGAGTAAGTAGCTAAAAATTACTTGGACTTGTTTGTTGAAGAGCTTAATTTTAATACACAGATGTAACACATGAAGATTACAAGTTACATGATGCAATACATCATCCTGATGGTAGCTACCTATCATTCAGATTAAAATGTTATACTGTCAAATACTGGAACCTGAAACATGCATGCAAATAACACTAGAAAAATTAGAAGTGGATGCAGTAAGCTGCAGAGGACAGATATCAGGCTTTTAACATGGGGCCAATGTGGTCCTCAGTTGGGCAACATTTTACTGATTGGATAAGACATTTACGTTTGCCAAAGAGTCTCATTTGAGTATATTCAAATGTGATTTGAGATCTCCTTTAACTAATTAACCACACAAATTACAATTTAACTTTGTAATTATTGGGTACCATGCAACTATCGACAAGCACCTGCAGCACAATAAATAAAAATATTTATTAGAAACAACCAACCTGTAAAAAAAAAATCCCAGGGATCTTTAATCGTACATTATCAAAGAGGAAGTCAGACTTACATGTTAAGAAAAGACTTCACTTCAATTCTTCAACAGGCTTTTTAACATTTTTCCACACACATAGAAGAGGTAAATATGTAAGACTCAGAAAAGGCCACAGTCAGGAAGAATACCGAAAAAAGGTCTGGAAATAAAAGGAAAGGTATTTTAAAAGGTGTAAATACAAGCATAACTGAAAGAATAAGCTGAAAAGCACAAATCCTTCACAATTTTAATTATGTGCATTTTTAATACATTTGCAGCCAGAAAAACTGTAAATACGTACTACGTTCTCTCCCAAAGAACATCATCAAATACAATACAAATTCTAAATTAATGAGTAGGATTAAAAATCACTACCAAACTCCTCCTAACAGCACTTTTTAACCTTAGCTTTGTTACTACTTCTGGCATTTGTCAAGTGGTAAGCATAAACACATGATAACAAGACAGAAAGCAGTAGCTGGTATCTCAGTCCATCAAATTTTAACTTGAACTCAAAAGACACTTATCTTTTCTTAAGTAAAAATTGTAGTAAATTCTGTAGCAAAGACCTAATTATAATTTTCTAGAAAGTTTTGCAAAAGCCTGCAAGGGAGGTGGAATATTGCATTCACAATACTTGAAACGAGCAAGGAGATCATAAAGCAGATATAATGAATACAAACCCTGAAAATACATAAGCATGTGCCACAGTTAACTTCTCATGAAAACAAAAACAAAAAAAAAAACCCAAAAAAACCCACAAAGCACAAGCATAAGTAACCACTTGAGACTCTAAGCCTCAATTTTCTTCCCCCAGAAATGCTCCAATATGTCAGTATTTTGTTTAAAAAAAGTAAACACAGAGGAAAAAAAAGCTTTAGCTATATACATTAACCTAGTGAAAATGACAGATAGGAGTAAGACACTTAAAAAAGGTTAGGTACCTTTTACAGGTTTTCCATTTAGAACAAAAAGACAGAAGTTCAAAATACATTGGCAAGCCGGTAGTATTTTCAAGATTTCTGTAAAAATTTTTTACTCTCTTCTAAATTTGACTAAAAAAAAAAAAAGATTCTAAAGTATTTTCCACGCTTCATCCCATCCTACGTGTGTCTGTAAATTTAGAGTTAGTGCCTTCATTTCTACAACGACCTGGACACATACAGCAACTTACAGAACTAGATCTTCAGGAACCCATAGAGCTAGAACTTCTGGCGGTCAGATACAATCTAGCAGACACAACGAAATGCTGCTTTTGTAAAAATAATGTAAAAATAAATTACCAAATCCCTCTCAAAGCTAACAAACACAGACACCCATGCCACACATCAAACTTGCCATTTACGAAAACAGCAGCTCAACGCTTCGGCGATACACGGCCACCGCCAACGAACCTGCAACCAACCACTTTCTCGGCGGACACCTGCGATGTCGGGGGGACGCTCCTCGCCTCCCCGCTCACTCCCCCCCCCCCCCGCGAGGGCCCGCCCCCCCCGCCGTTAAGGAGCGGCGGTCCCACAGGGCGCTGCCGGGGCTCACCGAGCAGCAGGGCCACGGCGCTGGCTGTCCCCCCGTCCCCGAAACGAGCAGGGACAAAACACAAAGCGGTCGCTGACACCGGTCTGTCGGGGGTCGGGGGAGCCCCCAGGACTGCCA